>NC_053157.1:230037524-230208926 GCF_016835505.1 Polypterus senegalus | reverse complement strand
TATATTGATTTGCATATTCAAATAGGCGTAATTCTGGGAGGATTTGGGGCATTACATAATGCGTGCACGGCGTTAGTTTTCACGCTGATCGGGATTTATGTAGCGGAAGAACGTGGAAGTTGGAGTACGCACAGATTCCTGCATCTGGATTTTTCTGTGTGTAAACACATTTCGGCTTTTGTGCTTACGCCATGTTATAGTGCGAGTTCTACGCACGGCGTTATACATGAGGCTCCAGGTGATTATTTAAGGTAGAGGTGCTGAGTTGGGAAAACATCATGGGAACCTCAATACAGTAGATGTTACCTCCTCCATAAACTCAACTTTGCAGTCTTTCTTTTTCAACTCCCATTATTTAATCCTTGGCTCTGCCCTCACTCTCCTCCTCTTCTTGATCTCCACCATCATCCTACAGACCACCATCTTATGATGTCTAACTACACTTTCCCCCGCCACCACTTTGCAGTATTTAATGTTCTTCAGACTGAACCCCCTGCATAGGATATAATCTACCTGTGTGCATCTTCCTCCACTCTTGTACATCACCCTATGTTCTTCCCTCTTCTTAAAATATGTATTCCCCACAGCCATGCTCATCCTTTTCACAAAATCCACCATCATCTGACCTTCTTCATTCCTCTCCATGACACCAAACCTACCTACCCATCACCTCTTCGTCTCCTCTGTTCCCTTCACCAACATGTCCATTGAAATCCGCTCCAGTCACCACTTTCTTTCCCTTGGGTACACTGTTCATCACCTCATCAAACTCACTCCAGAAATCGTCTTTCTCATCCATCGCACACCCAACTTGCAGGACATATGAACTAACAACATTCATCATCACACCTTCAATTTGCAGCTTCATAATAATTACTCTCTCTGACACTCTTTTCACCTCCAAAACACTCTTGACATGCTGTTCTTTCAGAATAACTCCTACCCCTTTTCTACTCCCATCCACACCATGATAGAACAATTTGAAACCCCCTCCAATCCACCTGGCCTTACTCGCCTTCCATTTAGTCTTCTGCACACACAATATATCAACCTTCCTTCTCGCCATCATATCTGCTAACTCTTTCCCATTACCAGTCATACTGCCAACAGTCAAAGTTCATACCCTCAGTTCCACTCTCTTTACCTTCCTCCACTCTGCTTTACTCCAGACTTGTGTCCCCCCTCTTCTTCTCCTTATTTGGCCAACAGTAGCCCAATTTCTGACAGCACCCTGTTGGATAACAGTGCTGGTAAACCCGGGACTCGACCAATCTGGTATGGAAATTTGTATTGTTGATCTGACAAAATTTTACATCAGATGCCCTTCGTGACGTAACCCTCCACATTTATCTGGGCTTGAGACCGGCATGAAGAATCACACTGATTTGTGAAGCCCCTGGTGCCGAGTTAAACATAAACTGATAAATGTGTAAATTAATAGCCGTCTAAAGGGGCCTACAATGTGTCTGGACTCATTTTAATTCTGGAGGACCTCCAACTCCTGAATGAGACGGTCTTCAGTGAATGTCCACATGTTGACCACAGAGAGTCGGCTTGACTTTTACAGATGATTACAGACAAATGACTGTTCAATGCTAAATGTTGTCACAAGCGGCTGGGGGCCAGACCCAGCTGGGACGCCTGAAAGGACCGGGAGGTGGCATGTACGTCCTCCGGGCCACGAGGGAGCAACGGCCCTGGATCGCGAGAGGATGACGTGAGTGGAGCAAGGAGGCTGAAGCCCATTGAGGCTCATGGCCACCGCCAGGGGGCGCCACGAGTCTCATAGGGCCTGGGAAACATCTACTTTCGCTACACCTGGGAACATGGAGGATGATCCTAACAGGGATGCCCGGAGTGCTTCCGAGTGCTCTCCTGACATTTCCTCCACACCAGGAAGTGTCGTCAGATGGAGCACCTGGAGCACATCTGGGTGGGAATAAAAGGGGCCGCCTCCCTACAGTCTGGGAGCTAGAGTCGGGAGTGGGAGCAGGACGAAGCTCCCGTGGAGAGAGGAAAGGTGGAACACGGACATTTAAAGAGAGGCCCGGATTAAGGGTGAATAGTGCTTGGTGCACTTTGTGCTGTGTGGGACTGTGTTGTCTGGTGATTAATAAATGTGAGTGTTTTATAAAGATGTGGCCTCAGTCTGATTGAGTCCGGGCATGTCTCACAATGTCAAAGGTCTCGAAGGCTCTGACTAGAGTTTGTGTTAACACATCTTTCATATTAAATGGTAAAGCTGTCTTAACCTCATTTAATGCTGGGCCAGTTCTAACTGAATTTGTGGAAATCAAAGATCAGAATGCATGGAACAATCCAGCAGTGGCAGACATCAGGCTGGCACATCTTGTAAAGTTTTAGTAACCACTAGAATTGTGTAGCAGCACTACACGTCTGTAATGTGTAAATATTGCGTGTATCACACACTGTGTCCCCAGATGTCTTTATGAAGCTCAGCTGAACTACTCCACCCCAATAAAGAAATGCTAAACAGGGTTTGTTTGGTGCATAAGTGGTGCTACTACCTGGAAGGGGTCTTACTCGAGGTCTACATCGATATCATGTGCTAGTATAGGCAGTCAACTGTTCAGAAACGACTTCTTGGCTAACCAGGTGGGTCTCTGCATTGTTGATATATTAAGCTTTTTATATATGGGGACACACTTCTTTGTGGATGGTTGGCCACCTTTCCACCCACTAAGATTTAATTCAAAGTCTTTATGCATGAAAGGCACAGATGTCGAACTCCAGTCCTGGAGGGCCGCAGTGTCTGTAGGTTTTCATTCTAACCATCTTCTTAATTTGTGACCAGTTTTTGCTGCAAGTTAACTTCTTTTATTTAAGTGACTCAGGCCCTTTAGTTGTCTCTTTTTCCTTAATTAGCAGCCAAACAATAAAGAGTCACAAAACAAGCTGCCAAATGACCAGCTCACCTGTGCCCACCACACAATATCTGAAAATAAAGAAAGGTGAAGGTCTCAGTAAGGCTGATCTCTCAGGTCACCAAAACATTTTGACAGTGTTCTTAGGAAAAAGAGAAAATAAACCATTTCGGAAATGTCTGCTGTGGCAGAATGAGAGCAGCAACAAGCCATGGAATTAAATAACGGGTTTAATTAACAGCAGGAATCGGCTCCTCGTTACGAGACTGTTTGGAGTTTGAAGTCCCAATTTAGCTGGCCATCTGTTGGTTTGTTCACATCTCATTTCTGTTTGTCTGTCATTTAATGAAGGTCTGAAGTTTGACACCCGTGATCTAAGCTGTACGCCATAAGGGCTTATCATGGTAATACTGTAGGAGCTTGAGGGCATCTGATTCATGAACTACCAACTGACACTGAGTGCCCCCTAATTTTGATGGCTCTACACAATACAGAACTCCTTGAATTTCAATGATCTGTATGCGACCCTTTAAGTCTACAGCGTCCCTTCCCACAAACACGGCTAACACTCCAGGCTAACCCTGCATGTTAAGAGGCCAATCAAGACGTTGGTTTGACACGACAGCCAAAATGACCAAATGCTCTGAACATAAACCACTGCAGTCTCAGGACACACCTTAGATGTCTACACAACAGTAAAGATTGGCACTGCTGCCCAGGGTGTAGTAGAAGTTATGATGGATGAACTGCCTCCACAATGGAGCTTCTCACGGTCTGCAACAGCACATCTCTTTATCAAAAAAGGATTAAATGATCATGTATCAATGGCCTGTATCTTAATGCTTCTCTAAATTAAGGATATCTGGAATTTGATTTAGATAGATAGATAGATAGATAGATAGATAGATAGATAGATAGATAGATAGATAGATAGATAGATAGATAGATAGATAGATAGATAGATAGATACTTTATTAATCCCAAGGGGAAATTCACATAATCCAGCAGCAGTATACTGATACAAAGAAACAATATTAAATTAAATAGTAATAAAAATGAAAAAATGAAAAAAATAAATAAAAATAAAAAAAAAAATAAAAAAATTTGAATAAAATCATAAAAAATATCACATAAAATACTAAAACTTGTTGGTCTGTTTTCTTCTGCAGATAAGATTATTACTTCAAATGTGAGACATTAGCTGACGTCATGCTGTATTATTACACATTCACATGTGTTAACTTTGTTAATGACTTGAGCTCAGGACAATATTTTAGAAACAGCACAAGTCAAACTTTGTTTGAAAAATTATTTTATTTAGAACTTCTAAGGATCTTTAAAATGTAAAGTCATAATTGTGTTTTCCTGCCGTCTCTAAATGTACCTTTAGTGTATTCTACTATTCTCGGGATACATATTTGAATGTCATTTGTTTTCTGAGTTCATGCTATGTCACCTCTAGTGTTTATAATAAATTAAACTGTTTAACGGTTACTTACAGCTAGTCTTTGCCCTTCTTTTTCAACACGATAAGTTCATCGCCATCACGTCCACAGCGGTTTTATGGACCAACACTTGAACATCAATTATTTATTATCTGGGACGGAGCAGGAGTGAAATAAAAAGCGAGCAATGGTGCACAGGGACAAAAAAAAGATCTGCAACACCCAGGACTTAGTACGCTACCCATAAATCAAAGGAGCGCTGCATTCAGTGGGACACCGACATCTTCTTAACACCCCGACCCCAAATCGGACATTACGCCGGCTCGAAGTGAGTGACCCCCCTCATTTACAATAAATTCATAAAATGACAAGAGAGTGACTCTGTGCAGACACCAGTATGCCGTAAAGGAATAGAAAAATACGCGCTCACGGGTCAAATGTGTGAATCACCACCTAAAATGAATAACCGCTTAGCGTGTCTCGTCTTCCGTCATCGTCGAATAATTCCACTCATGCGCGACTTGCGCGGTTCGATCTTATCTTATCTTTCGCGTTTTTGCTGGTTCTTGTGGCGTAGAAAAAGTCTGGACAGAAGTGTCTGATTCGCATAAAAGGACCGTGAGCTCCGAGAAAGCGATAAAGCGGATAAGACATAAAAGTGCGTCATCCGCTTGCGACGATGGAGAGGCAAACCTATCATCTGCGCATGCGTCACGACCATACCTGTAGTGCACACCTTCGCTTCAGCCAGGAGTGTACAGCTCGATCTGGCTTACAAGCGCGTGTCTGCTTTTTCAGACACAAAAGGGAGCAGAAGAAGAGAAAGGAAATAAAGACAGAGTGGCAAGGGAAAAGTGTCGGTAAGCAATGAAAGCATCGATCGAGTGGGGGCACTGAGTGGGAAACGTGAAGAAAGAAAGTGGAGCAGTGAGGGGACAGAAAATAGCCTGGGGCCTCATGTATAACGCCGTACGTAGAACTCGCACTATAACATGGCATAAGCACAAAAGCCGGAATGTGTTTACGCACAGAAAAATCCAGATGCAGGAATATGTGCGTACTCCAACTTCCACGTTCTTCCGCTACATAAATCCCGATCAGCGTGAAAACTAACGCTCGTGCACGCGCATTATGTAACGCCCCAAATCCTCCCAGAATTACGCCTATTTGAATATGCAAATCAATATAAATCGCCCTTAAGCGCAGCCTTCTGTGAAAAGACAATGGGAAAAGCACGGGGGAAAATATAAAAACTTCAGCGAATACCAAGTGGAGGCAAAGGAAAAACATACTATTTGTTCAAATAAACCGTGGTATAATCAACAAAATGAAGTTGATTGAGTGACATAGCGTGTTGGAGAAACCTGAAAGCTCACATTCACAAAATCGCACAGTGCCGGAAATAAAAAAGAAGTCACATATCGAAGTTGCCGTGAAAAGAAGAGTTGTAAGCCCACTGTCTGAGTGTCATATGAAAGTTTATTAGGGTACAAAGAAAAAAGGCACACAGTGGGGAAAAAGCACGAAATGTCAACTTCAATCTCGACATTTCCACTTTAATCACGTAGTTTATTTTGTCATTTAGTAGAACATTATAAACTTCATCTTACAATCGTTTAATTAACCAGTTTCTCAAATCACATCGTAATTAAAGTAGCGCGTTAAATGCTTTGTTTTGTATTTGATCTTCTATGTGCTCTATGTGTGTGAATCACTACTTGCTTTTTAAACCGGCTCTCTTCCTTCAACTGGACACAGAATCAATTACATTCGTAATATTACAGTTCTCTGAATAACTAAAATACTTAGATGTATATGTGATGTCATTTTCATGATGATAGGAGTTAAAGCACGTTATTAAACATGTGTTTCACTTCGATGAAATAATTTATTGCAGCAGTACAATCAGGGGCGGCTCTAGGCTTGTGGTGGCACTGGGCAGAGGAAGAATCGGTGGCTCCTTCGCCCGCCCGTCATTAAGGTAGCTTATGCACAGTGGAAGGCTACGTCCATTGTGCACACTGCATAGCCGCCTCATGCTCATGACACAAGCATTTAACCTTTGCCGAAATTTGTCGCTGCGTTTTTAGCTGTGTTGTTATTTTCTCTTTCTGTTTTATATTCAATATATATTGGCGTAGCCGTCACTGCAGTCAGTGCTTTTCTTTCCCCAAGTAACCGATCGCCATACAATCAGCTCTGTAATAGACGTTAAGCCATCTGTAAGCTTAGCGCTGATTCTTCAAAACGTTTATAAAGAACATTGAAATATCTTCGTAGTACATGTTTAATTATTCTTTCCTTAACGACACTCCCAGTGAAGAATATAGATTATTTAAATGAAGTTAAAGTTTTATCTGTATAATTTAATAAACATATTTTGCTGCATTTCACCTTAAAAATGATATTGTCATCATATGTAAATACGCGCTTTATAAAGTGGCTCAGGTTGTGCGATATTATAACTGTAGTGCAAGTTTACAGTGGGGTGATTGTACTTATAAATACAAACAGTTCTACAAGGAGCAATTGATTGACTGCATTTAAAGTTCTTGGGATTAAACTGTTTCTGAACCGCGAGGTCCGTACAGGAAAGGCTTTAAAACGTTTTGCAGTTGCTGAGACAGCGTTTCCTTAAAGCTGTATATCGATAATTCCCTTTCCGATCAGCTGCTGCTGTGATTCACACTCAGATACAGTGATAGAAATACTCCGAGTGGTGCAGTGAGAGTAATATGGAAAAAGATGATCCGCTGTGGCAACTCCTAACGGGAGGAGCTGAAAGAAGAAGAAGAAGAAGTGAGAGTAACAACGCTAAAGCAGTTATGGTATTTAGAATAGTTTGACCATTCTGTGGACCATTATATTGTTACGAGTTAATTACAATCAGATGCATTACACTAATAAACAATATGCAGTTAGTTTCGGTGTATTTATAAAGCCGCGTCAGGAAAATAAGGTGTAACCACACAGGAACAGTAGCACTGCTTTGACGCTGGGTGCCGCCAGTCTGCAAAACCAAGCGGAGAACTTGCGTACGACAAGGCATGAGGTACCGTGGAAAAGTGCGTGACTTTACGCTAGGTGTAGGTTTTATACATCGCGATTTGAACGTGGAAAAGTTCTTACGCAACATTTCTCTGCGTATGCACCGTTTATACATGAGGCCCCTGGCGTGTGAGTGTCCAATCAGAGAGTGGAGAAGTGTGAGTTTCATTAATAATGTGAGTTAGAAAAGAGAGCTGCGGTGATCTGCCCAGGTACTTCATCGTTAATGGTGAAGGCACTTCGCCCCACCACAAGTCCGCCCGCACCTCACTTCTACTCTCAGTGCACGCAGTCTGCCGTGTAACCTGCACGCCAATCCCTTTCCGTCATTTGAATTTAGGCCGAGTTTAGTGTGCGTTGTACTTCGAAACTATTCAAGATGACAGGCCGGACATTTCACAATAAACTTCTCTCAAATCACATTTGCAGTTCGCATAGAGTACTCGCAGGAAATATGTGGAGGTGAGGAGAGTCGAGAGAGACCAGAGCCGAAAAGCAGCGTCAGGTACAAGGCCGGAACCAACGTGACTGGACACACACTCAGACAGTGACCCTGGGTTGATTCAGAGCCCCCATTCAGACTGACCTGCAAGGTTTTTGGTCGCCGGTGTGTTTGAGACTCCATAGTAGAACCTACCAGACATACGGGGAACGTGCAGACTCGGTATAGACAGCAATGGGAGGTCTTTTCAAGGCAAAGGTGCAGGATCCATTAGACCATAAAGAATAATTATTATAATATTGGCTAATGTAGTTTTTAATTAAGACCACAGTGGATATTAAACAAGGCCTGCTTTGGGGGGAGTCTGAGTGAGGTGTAAAGAATTGAATGATTCCATTCTGTGCTGTCCGCTCTTCAGCTGCTCAGACGTGTGTAGTGCCTGCACTGTGCTGCTTCAGGTCACATATCACTCAGGGACATGAGTGACACCCTGAAATTCTGTCTGCCACTCGCACCGCTAACCTAACTGCCTCTTTTATGTCTAGAAATGGATAAGCAGATATCACCAGAGTAATCTTTACAACTACAACATTTATTTATATAGTACATTTTAATGCAAAAAATTGTAGCTCAAAGTGCTTTACAAAATGAAGAATAGAAAAATAGACGCAATAAAAAATTAAAAATAAGTCATTAAATAACTTTAATTAACATAGAATAAGTAAGGTCCGATGGCCAGGGTGGACAGTGCATGTGTTGTTTTGTTCTGGATGTTCTGCCAAACTGTACCATGTGGATTTTTTTTTAACTGAGATCTCATCAATGCAAACACATGTACAGTATGATGTGAGTGTATTAAAATAACAATAAGTCTATAAACAAATAAACTACATTTTCACTCTGCCTATACTCCCTTGCATTTAAACGTCTGTTCAGGTTCTTTCCATGTTCTACTCTAAGCCTTAAACTGTTCATTTTTATTACATTTGGAACAAATATCTTCATTTTTGTTTTACTGAAAAAGACTGAGTGATGACAACTGAACAAGCAGCCATGTGAGTGAGAGCTAAAAACATCAAACTTCTCCTCATCCCCTCTTTGTTATTTAGTCAGGTTTCAATTATCACTCAGCTACACACAAGTCCAATGCACTTGTTTGATTTGTGACACTTTTAGCATTCAAGCCAACAAGTTTTAATGTGTTACTTATTTTAATTTTACACTTTAATGCCAAACAATGCACCAAATGGAGACGGCACTGAGTTTCTTATTGTTTATTGCTTTTTAGAGTCATTTTTGTATGCAGAAAGTATTGACTTCCTAATTTTTTAAAGCATTTTTGCTTTACTGATTATATTTTTTACCTGTCACTTCATCTTTTATTTTTTACATGTATATTTATATATCTTGAACCTGACATCATCAAACCACCAACTCCAAGTCAGAGCTGTGGTTTGCCAAAGCTCATTGAGCGGCGCTAGAAGTTCACTATTAAGTTAATCACTAACAATAATAATAATAATAATAAAACATTTTATTTATATTGCATCTTTCCCATGCTGAAGGCGCTTCACAGCATCTCAGAAAGAACAGCAGGGTTTATTTAACATTAGATGCAAATCTTTTCTGCATAGAACACTAATCAGATAAATAGAGGATATACAGACCATTAAATACAATAAATGACAATAAACCGAGTAAAACACTAAATTGAACACTAAAAGAAAAATCTGAACAAATAACCTCATTTCTGACATCACACACAGACACACAGAGACAGACACGGATCATCCTGAGCATCTGGACAGAGAGGAAGACTGAAAGAGGAGGCCGAATGTCAGGTGGATTCGACGTCTTCCTGAGCAGATGAGTTTTTAGTTTTTTTTTTTTTTTAATTAATGAATGGAGTCAGCTGGCCTCATTAATTTCAGGTGGTCATTCCAAAGTTTGGGTGCTGAAGGCCCAGCTGTCACCCACAGAGTTCAGGTTAGTGTGGGGCACAGAATCAGAGGACCTTAGTGGGTGACCAGGAGCAGAGCGATGGAGCAGATCACTGATGTAGTGTGGTGTGAAGCCGTTTAAAGCTTTATAAGTTAATAATAGAATTTTATATTTAGTCCTGTAAGACACAGGGAGCCAGTGGAGGTGAAGAAGGATGGCTGTGATGTGCTCGCTGTGGCTGGTCCGTGTCAGCATAGTTTTAAATCAACTAGAGCTCTGATAGAAGATTAGAAGGGACACCTACCAGTAGGAACTTATGATAATCAATACAGGATGTGATAACAGTAGGGACAAGTTTCTTCACATTAGTAAAGGAGCGGAATGAGCGAACACGGGATACGTGATGGAGGTGGAAGTAAGAAAGTTTCTTTATGTGGGCAGAGTAAGAAAGGCAGGAATCTAAAATGACCCCCAGGTTCCTTGCATCAGAAGAAGGTCTGATGAGATCACCACCAAGAGTGGCCGAGGAGAAGCTCATTTTCTTAAGTTGCACTTCAGTGCTAATTTGCAGGAGTTCAGTTTTCTTGCAGTTTCATTTTAAACAGTTCTGCTCCTTCAGGTATGGATTTCACTGAAGAGTGTTGTGAGCTGAGAGAGCTCTGATGAGTTTCACTTTTCACATTCCAATAGAGTTGAGTATCATCTGTATAAAAATGATAGCCCAGTCCAAAACTGTGAATAATTACTGAACTAACTCTATGGTGACATCAAACTGCCCGTAATGACATTCCTCTTTAACTAGGCTCAAGGCCCGGTTTGATCCTTCATCGCAATTCTGACAATTCTGTTGGTGGGACAGTTTTTTGTTTTTCCCCGTCGTAATGAAGACTTTGCATCATCGAGAACAAAACGCACCCTGACTCGGGCATTAATGAACTATACTGTTACCCAACATCGGACTGAGTCTCATTATGCATGTTCTTTGGCAAAGCCTGCTTTTTCTGTTCCTCATTTGACTTACAACATATCCACTTGTAATATTTCTCAGTTGATTGACAAGTATTTCAGTTCTTCATGCAAATCTCGATCCTTTCCCCTTCCCTGCTCTCATTTGAGGCCACTATTTAGCCTTTAATCAAGGCGCCACTCCTGTCTGTCCTTATATTTGTTTGATTTGGATGAGTACATCTTTACTTAGGAATTGGAAAAAAGAAACTCCTGTTACATTTTCTGAATTTTGGTTTTAACTTTGAACTTAAATATCAGTTCTTGTGATATCCTTAGCTGAAGTGACCCCCGGGGGACAGTAAAGCCATTGCAGTTCTAAACATGAGAGAGAATGGAAGAGGAATGACAGGAGTGCTTGTGAATATGGAGCAGTGGGCAGGTGGAGGAGCCGCCCTTCCTGACAGATGGGGGATCAACAGCCATTCAGACAGGTCCACTGAATCTGTCAGCCAGCTTCTTAACATTTGTAGTGGCTGTCAAACGTGACTCCATATGTGATTGTCCTCCATGTGTTCTCTTCAGCGTCTCTTTCTATTACTCTCACTGTTATTGATTTGTGGCACATAAACACATCACAGGCCGAGTCTCTTTGAAATGGGGGTCTTAGTTTAGGTCAGGTCTAGACTTTGGATCTGTCTCTGCTACATTTTGACTTGACTTGAGTAAGCCGTGTGGCCAGTATGGGATGATTTAAAATGACAATACCTGAATTTTTCAAATTGTATTATCCCTTTTGTTATTCTCTGTTCTTGGCTTTGTATCGGTGAGCTGGACTTTGTCTTGCTGTCAAGTAGGTTTTTACTCCAAATCTGCTGAGAGCTTGTTAGACTAACATGGATCGTTTACAGAATTTCAAATCCCACATAACAACTTAATTAGTAGATTTCCATTTTTGATTAAAACTGGATGTTAACAATGAAATGAGCTCCAGTTGTTTTTGGTGTATCTATGAAGTAATTTTATCACTTTTATTTGATCAGATACAACAGGAGCCTTCGTTTCAGCTCACACGGTCAAGGAGTGAGGGGTCTAATGGCCTCCAGGTCAGGACTGTCCATCTGAAAGGAGAATCTTATAAGAAAGGAGCAAACACTTGGAGGAGAGAAGAGTTTCACACAGAGCATGGACTCAGCCAAAGACGATGGTGTGGAGGAAAGACTGCAGCAGGTTAAAGAAGAGGACCTTGAGTGGGGTACACCATAGGATTTGTGTGTGATGGTGGAGGGCTGGGAAGAAAGAATTTCAGTTTTTAAAGAGGAGAAACACAAAGGGGAGATTGATAAAGTTAAAGCTGAGGATTCTGAAGATTTCTCAGGTGGTCCTGAACTGCAAAACCTTGAAATTGGAAATATGTCCAAACAGATTTTTGTTGATTCTCACTGCAGTTTACAGTATTGGGACACAAAGGAGGGACAACTGACTACCCAGCAGAATTCTGTGGAACTGAAATCTGAGCTACCAGAGTTTGAGGATAAAATCAATAAAGGAGACAGTAGAGAAGAAGAAGATGATGAAAAGCAGCAGCCATCTGGGAGTGCAGGAATAAGTAAGTAATGTGACTAAACATAAAAGAAAGTGTAAATGACAACATTTAGAAATTCTACCAGCCATTTGTAGGAGGTGGACCTGAGAGTGAGACACACAAATGGAGATCAGCTGCTCGAGTGCATAATGACTAACAGTAGCTGACCTAACAAGTAATAAAATGTAAAGGTTTATGAAAAATTATAACAGCTGAAAGTGTCCAGCACATGACTACAGGTGACATTGAAGCCTTAACATGTCACCAGTATTATGTTAAATTAAATTTCACAGTCATATCTTCATAATAATTGCAATAACAACAGCGTTATTATTATTTTTGTTATTATTATTGTTTGTGCTCCATTTAGGTGACAAATGTGCACAAAAGAAAATCCTTAACTCATCCCAATCCATCTATACATTATCCAACCCGCTATATCCTAACTGGTGGGTCACGGGGGGTCTGCTGGAGCCAATCCCAGCCAACACAGGGTGCAAAGCAGGAAACAAACCCTGGGCAGGGTGCCAGCCCACCACAGGGCACACACACACTAGGGACAATTTAGGATCGCCAATGCACCTAACCGGCATGTCTCTGGACTGTGGGAGGAAACCCACGCAGACACGGGGGGAACCCGGGAAGCGAACCCGGGTCTCCTATATGCAAGGCAGTAGCTCTACCACTGCGCCACCGTGCCGCCACCTCATCCCAATCTGTGCCGCTAAATCTACTGCAATAATTTTGGTTTAAATGGCATCTGTCCATTCCTAATGCTGTGCCCGAGTCATTCAGATGGAGTGATTTGTCTCTGCTGATCGTGTCCACAGACTCTTCTCACACAGGCAGACGTTTTCTCTTACAGTAAATTTTTACAGCACGATAATTCAGTGAGCTGTTACGTGTATGAAATATATATATATATATATATATATACTCACACACACATACTAGGGGGCTTTGCCCCCTGCTCGCTTCACCCGCCCACCATTTCTGAAGGGGCGTGCAATGCTCCAGCCACTTTGCATCTCTGCTACTCGCGTAAGGAGATGCTGATGGATCAGCTGCTGTTTTCTTAGTATGTCTTGTGCAGACATACAGAGAACATTTGAAGGCCGTGTAGAATTTGACTGCAATGAGGCAGCAGAGAAACCAAACTGACTTGTTGCTGTTGGTCAGTTTCCCCTCCCAGCCCCTCTCAGGTTACCCCATAAAGCATCACACTGGAGCAGTGAGCAGCTGTGCTAACCACTGGCCCTTACTAATGAAAGAAAAGACACAGATTGACATATTGTTTAATTTAAGTTGGGTTTCTCAGTCATCACAATTGTGTCCAATGAATAAAAACAAATGATACAAACCCAAATTCTCATACCAGATTGCTGTTCCTGATGGTCAGTTGTTCACTCGGCTCCCCTCTGTTACTCCAACGCCATGGAGGTGAACTTTAACAGAGTAAGGCCAAGCTTTGGCGTTGAGTCCATCGTTGAAGATGACGCGTCCACTCCAGGGTTCTTATAAAGATTAGGAGGATAGAAAAGAGAGGAACAACAAAAAAATGAGAATTAGGAAGAGCAGAGAAAATAACAAAGAGTGACGCGGCAATATATTTAATATAATAAATTAATAAATATATTTAACTGAATAAATAATATATAAAAATAATGTCAAAATAATCAATTTGTGCTTAAATAACACAAATATGCAAGAAGTAGAACCCTGATGTGAAGATAAGTTTTTTAGGTCCATTACTATAAGTCCGGTCAGATGGTCAGGGAGGACAGAATAAAAATATAATCTATCAGTCCTGTGGTGAGACGCTGGAGGAATAAAACAAAATCTGCCATTTGGTTCGACTAAAGAGGATCAGAGCGGGTGGCAGTTGGTGAGGGAGGCCACTCAGTGTCTTCTCTTATGCTCCTTCTATCCCAGCTGAAGATGTAGCTTAGCGGAGTGTCTTGGATTGAGAGGTCAGGAGATTCACCATCGATGAGAAACAGAAGGAGCAGAGGAGTTTGTGTTAGCGTATCTGATGTGGCTGAAGTCTCGTTTCAATTAATCTTATATGTTTATTATGGAATGGTGAGCATTATCAGCCAAACTACAAACACTAAGGAATAAAAATATACAACATTTAAATAATGTCATTTGTCACCACCTGATTTGTTTTTTAGTATATTAAATGTTTCTTCACTCTTAATTTCACTATCGTTTAAACTCTGATATGTTCATTACAAAATGGTAATACATGCAAAGCTATACTGTCCTTTGAAAATGACAATAATTAGTAAAATAAAACACTTTTAAATTAGCACACCATTCATACAAGTCATGGCGATATATGTGTGTGTATGAGTATCGTGTAATAATAAAGAGGAACATTAAAGATCCTCTACAAGGTGAGCCACAAACTCTCTTCTTTTATCTGCTGGAAATTAAAGGTAATTCTCTGATGTGGCGAGATTAAAGCTGACAAACAAACGTGGGTTTGAACTCACATGTGTTGACTGAGAGAGAAACTTTGTTGTTGCTTCTTACAAGAAAAGGTGATGGAAAAAGAAGAAGAGGATGTAACATCGACAAGTTTCTGTTCCAACACCTCCACTTCCCCCAGGAAAGAAAGTTCAGAGTCACGTACCCTTCAATGTAATAGGAACCACAGCACAGAGAGAAGTGCGTACATTGTAACAGGTACACATGTCATACATGTAGGAGGGACGGTCCTTGGGAGTGTGGGAACTGTTGACATTTGAAAATGATGATTGTAAATAGGACAGAACTGACCCCTGTGGACTATTCTGTCCTCTGAATTTCCTGGAGTACAAAAGAAACCGCACCATATACCAAAATGTGGAGACTGGGCAAGATCGTGAAAAATAAAACAAAACAAACATGGTCGCTGATTACAACCACATGAAGGTATGCGAATGAATATACAGTAATGCTGCATTAGTGCAAGAATGTTTTCCAAAATGTATAATACAGGTCATAAAATGAATTATTCCAAATGTCATATATACCTATGTCTCTCTTTTTTTGTCAGTGCTGCTTTGACATCATGGACCAGAAGGTGCATAATAACTCAGTGTGACCAGGAACACTCAATAAAACTGAATAAAAAAATTCATATCCACAATCATTCTCAGTCACGCACACCACTCACACCCACGTCCACAGTTTTCCCAGTCCCAGTTTTGTTCATGCACAAGATCTGACACTGAATACAAATACAGAGATGATTCCACATCTTTACCTGAAAACCATGTCAGATTGGAGGTAGTGGTTGTGTGAGCGTGAACGTGACTGAGAGAATAAAACTGAAAAAAAAAGCTAACTTTTACAAGTACTATAAATTTACACTGGCTATTACAGACGCAAATCAAATGTATGTTTTTATCTATACTAATAAAAGGCAAAGCCCTGACTCACTCACTCACTGACTCACTCATCACTAATTCTCCAACTTCCCGTGTAGGTAGAAGGCTGAAATTTGGCAGGCTCCTTCCTTTCAGCTTACTTACAAAAGTTGGGCAGGTTTCATTTCGAAATTCTACGCGTAATGGTCATAACTGGAACCTATTTTTTCGTCCATATACTGTTAATAGACTGCAGCTCGTTGGCCGTGTGAGGCGGAGTTGCGTCTCGCATTGTTACGCCTCCCACGTAACTGAGTGCCTGCCCATATAAGGTAAATATTCGCAGGTGAAGGACTGTGCTTAGCATATACATAAGTAAAAATATCTGAATCACAAACTGATGTTAATTATATTTTGTCCATGAATACTTATTAAATAATTCCAAATAGACTGTCTGCTTCCTTTCATAGCTTTTCCGATGGTTGTGCTGCTTCCAAACATGTATTTTTGTATTAAAGCATTTAACCAATCACATTTCAACCATCATTTGTTGCCAGGCAGAGAGGACTTTACAATCCGTTGTGCAGGCACTCTAACACAGAATAAATGTCGATTAACCTGTTGCTTCAACCAATCAGATTTTGAGTTGGTGTCAGTACGGCCATCTAGCAGGCGTACGGCGACGTCACCATATTCTAACCCATTGATTGGATATAAGCTGCAGGTTCGATTTTTCAGCATTAGCTTCGACGGCAATAGTAAGGGACTTTTTGGTGGAACTGAGGCGCACGGATAATCTGTACGACAGAGTGATTGAACTGCTTTTGAGGAAAGAGAGGAGGATGGATTTTGTTTACAAGTAATCCGAATTTTTGGAGAATAAAATGTTGCAATTTTTCCTAAACAATATTGCAAGTTTATGAGTTATTATTGATGTTTTTTATGTGTGTCGCGGCTGTGGCTACAGTAGAAAGGAACTTGTTCACCACTGGTTTGTCTATTCAATAAAGGTATTTATTGTGGCGACAGGAGTTATCTATCTGCGATGCAGCTGCTCTTTATACTGTATTTCTGCATATTAAGATGGTATTTATAACCATAAATTAGTTCTTGAAGGGCGGGTTGATTCAGACGGAGCAGTACTGAAGGCCTAGGTGTGAGATGCACGGTCTGCCAATGGACCAGATGATACGTAAATTTAATGAACATTACAACCCGAAAATAAACAAAAATGTAGAGAGGCCCATGATTAAATGGACGGTAAAAAAGTAAGAGCGAAGCAACAGTGACTTATTGAAACAGGCAGGCCAGAGCACAAAAGCACGGGGCTCGATGTAGTGCACGTTAAGTCGATCTAAAATGCATGCTCAGATTCGAAAAAATATATCTTTTCAAGTTCTATTTGGATATAAGTAGGTTCTATTTAGTCGACAGAAATATCTTTGGTAGGAATGTAAGTTGAATTTAGTCTTTACATTTCTATGGTGAAGAAAAATGTATGCATTGATGACTAAATTTAACTTACATCCCTACCAAAGATATTTCTGTCAACTAAATAAAAATTACTTATATTTAAAATTTAAATAGAACTTGAACAGGTACAATAGTTCATAATACCCAAGCAGCACTAAGTGCACGTAAGAGCGGAAGTCATCTGTTTTAACAAGCAGAGTATTGCACTGATACAAAATAGCCTGCCCATTTAATTATTTAGGAATGGATAGATAAATTAAGAATTTGTACAAATAATGTTTTTCATTTTTCTTCCTCGATGGATTCTGACATCCCCAGCAACAGCTGCTCGCACCCCAAAGGGTGTATATATACAGGGTGGGCCATTTATATGGATACACCTTAATAAAATGGGAATGGTTGGTGATATTAACTTCCTGTTTGTGGCACATTAGTATATGTGAGGGGGAAAACTTTTCAAGATGGGTGGTGACCATGGTGGCCATTTTGAAGTCAGCCATTTTGGATCCAACTTTTGTTTTTTCAATAGGAAGAGGGTCATGTGACATATCAAACTTATTGGGAATTTCACAAGAAAAACAATGATGCGCTTGGTTTTAACTTTATTCTTTCATGAGTTATTTACAGGTTTCTCTTTGTTTACAGCCATTGACATGTCGCAGAGGTTAACACGTGAGGAGCGGATAGAAATTGTGTTGATGTCTGGTGAACGCAGTAACCGGGTCATTGCAGCAGATTTAAATGCAAGACACCTTACGAGACCACCCATCTCCCATGCTACAGTTGGCAAACTGCTTGCCAAGTTTCGTGAAACTGGTTCAGTGTTGGATTTGCCAAAATGTGGATGCATGAAAACTGTCAATAATGAAGAAACATCAGTGGCTGTCCTAGCTTCATTCAGCAAGAGCCCACAGCATAGCACTCGCCGCATGTCACTTGAGAGTGGCATTAGTCGAACATCCCTTCGGCGGATATTAGCTACTCACAAATGGCACCCTTACAAACTCCAGCTACTGCAGCATCTCAACGAGGATGACCCAGATAGGCGCACTGAATTTGCAGAATGGGCAAAACAAAAATTGGAACAGGACCCTCAGTTTATATACACTGCTCACAAAAATTAAAGGAACACTTTAAAGAAACACATTAGATACATCAGATCACAATATGAAGTTGGATATCTATACAAATAATGACAGGGCAATGTCTTAGGAACAAAAGGATGCCAAGTCTTTTAATGGAAATAAAAGTTTTCTGCCTACAGAGGGCTCAATTGTGTAGACACCCTAAAATCAGAGTGAAATGAAGATGTGGCAGGCTAGTCCATTTTTCAAAAACTTAATTTCTGCTACTCAAAATGCTTTTCAGTATCTTGTGTGGCCCCACGAGCTTGTATGCATGCTTGACAACGTCGGGCCATGCTCCTAATGAGACGACGGATGGTGTCTTGTGGCATTTCCTCCCAGATCTGTATGAGGGCATCCCTGAGCTGTTGTACAGTCTGAGGAGCAACCTGGCGGCGCCTAATGGACCGAAACATAATGTCCCACAGATGTTCTATTGGGTTTAAGTCAGGGGATCGTGAAGGCCATTCAATTGCTTCAATTCCTTCATCCTCCAGGTACTGCCTGCATACTCTTGCCACATGAGGCCTGGCATTGTCGTGCATTAGGAGGAAACCAGGACCTACTGCACCAGCGTAGGATCTGACAATGGGTCTAAGGATTTCATCCTGATACCTAATGGCAGTCAAGATGCCGTTGTCTAGCCTGTAGAGGTCTGTGAGTCGCTCCATGGATATGCCTCCAAGATCATCACTGACCCACCACCAAACCAGTCATGCTAAACGATGTTACAGGCAGCATAATGTTCTCCACGGCTTCTCCTGACCCTTTCACGTCTTTCACATATACTCAGGGTGAACCTGCTCTCATCTGTGAAAAGCACAGGATGCCAGTGGTGGACCTGCCAATTCTGGTATTCTATGGCAAATGCCAATTGAGCTCCCGGTGCTGTGCAGTGAGCACAGGCGCAGTAGACATTTGGGCCCTCAGGCAACCCTCATGAAGTCTGTTTCTGATTGTTTGGTCAGAGACATTCACACCAGTGGCCTGCTGGAGGTCATTTTGTAGGGCTCTGGCAGTGCTCATCCTGTTCCTCCTTGCCCAAAGGAGCAGATACTGGTCCTGCTGATGGGTTATGGACCTTCTATGGCCCTCTCCAGCTCTCCTAGAGTAACTGCTTGTCTCCTAGAATCTCCTCCATGCCCTTGAGACTGTGCAGGAGACACAGCAAACCTTCTGGCAATGACACGTATTGATGTGCCATCCTGGAGAAGTTGGACTACCTGTGCAACCTCTGTAGGGTCCAGGTATCACCTCGTGCTACCAGTAGTGACACTGATTGTAGCCAAATGCAAAACTAGTGAAGAAACAGTCAGAAAAGATGAGGAGGGAAAATGTCAGTGGCCTCCACCTGTTAAACCATTCCTGTTTTGGGGCCATCTCATTGTTGCCCTTTAGTGCATCTGTTGTTAATTTCATTAACACCACAGCAGCTGAAACTGATTAACAACCCCTCTGCTACTTAACTGACCAGATTAATATCCCATAAGTTTCATTGACTTTATGCTATACTCTGATTAAAAAGTGTTCCTTTAATTCTTTTGAGCAGTATATATATATATATATATATATATATATATATATATATATATATATATATATATATATATATATATATATATATATATATATATATATATATATATATATATATATATATATGTGTGTGTGTGTATACAGTACAGGTCAAAAGTTTGGACACACCTCCTCATTCAATGTGTTTTCTTTATTTTCATGACCATTTACGGTGGTGTGAAAATCTATTTGCCCCTTTCCTGATTTCTTATTCTTTTGCATGTTTGTCACACAAAATGTTTCTGATCATCAAACACATTTAACCATTAGTCAAATATAACACAAGTAAACACAAAATGCAGTTTTTATTATTTAGGAGAAAAAATCCAAACCTACATGGCCCTGTGTGAAAAAAGTAATTGCCCCCTTGTTCAAAAATCACCTAACTGTGGTGTATCACACCTGAGTTCAATTTGCGTAGCCACCCCCAGGCCTGATTACTGCCACACCTGTTTCAATCAAGAAATCACTTAAATAGGAGCTGCCTGACACAGAGAAGTAGACTAAAAGCACCTCAAAAGCTAGACATCATGCCAAGATCCAAAGAAATTCAGGAACAAATGAGAACAGAAGTAATTAAGATCTATCAGTCTGGTAAAGGTTATAAAGCCATTTCTAAAGCTTTGGGACTCCAGCGAACCACAGTGAGAGCCATTATCCACAAATGGCAAAAACATGGAACAGTGGTGAACCTTCCCAGGAGTGGCCAGCCGACCAAAATTACCCCAAGAGCGCAGAGACGACTTATCCGAGAGGTCACAAAAGACCCCAGGACAACGTCTAAAGAACTGCAGGCCTCACTTGCCTCAATTAAGGTCAGTGTTCACGACTCCACCATAAGAAAGAGACTGGGCAAAAACGGCCTGCATGGCAGATTTCCAAGACGCAAACCACTGTTAAGCAAAGAGAACATTAGGGATCATTTCAATTTTGCTAAGAAACATCTCAATAATTGCCAAGACTTTTGGGAAAATACCTTGTGGACTGATGAGACAAAAGTTGAACTTTTTGGAAGGCAAATGTCCTGTTACATCTGGCGTAAAAGGAACACAGCATTTCAGAAAAAGAACATCATACCAACAGTAAAATATGGTGGTGGTACTGTGATGGTCTGGGGTTGTTTTGCTGCTTCAGGAGCTGGAAGGCTTGCTGTGATAGATTGAACCATGAATTCTACTGTCTACCAAAAAATCCTGAAGGAGAATGTCTGGCCATCTGTTCGTCAACTCAAGCTGAAGCGATCTTGGGTGCTGCAACAGGACAATGACCCAAAACACACCAGCAAATCCACCTCTGAATGGCTGAAGAAAAACAAAATGAAGACTTTGGAGTTGCCTAATCAAAGTCCTGACCTGAATCCAATTGAGATGCTCTGGCATGACCTTAAAAAGGCGGTTCATGCTAGAAAACCCTCAAATAAAGCTGAATTACAACAATTCTGCAAAGATGAGTGGGACAAAATTCCTCCAGAGCGCTGTAAAAGACTCATTGCAAGTTATCGCAAACGCTTGATTGCAATTATTGCTGCTAAGGGTGGCCCAACCAGTTATTAGGTTCAGTGGGCAATTACTTTTTCACACAGGGCCATGTAGGTTTGGATTTTTTTTCTCCCTAAATAATAAAAACCATCATTTAAAAACTGCATTTTGTGTTTACTTGTGTTATATTTGACTATTGATTAAATGTGTTTGATGATCAGAAACATTTTGTGTGACAAACATGCAAAAGAATAAGAAATCAGGAAGGGGGCAAATAGTTTTTCACACCACTGTAAATTGGTAGATTCTCACTGAAGGCATAAAAACTATGAATGAACACATGAGGAGTTATGTACTTAACAAAAAAAGGTGAAATAACTGAAAACATGTTTTATATTCTAGTTTCTTCAAAATAGCCTCCCTTTGCTCTGATTACTGCTTTGCACACTCTTGGCATTCTCTCGATAAGCTTCAACAGGTAGTCACCTGAAATGGTTTTCACTTCACAGGTGTGCCTTATCAGGGTTATTTAGTGGAATTTCTTGCTTTATCAATGGGGTTGCGACCAGCAGTTGTGTTGTGCAGAAGTCAGGTCAGTTGGACAATCATTTATTTTTCAACAGGACAATGACCCCAAACACACCTCCAGGCTGTGTAAGGGCTATTTGACCAAATAGTTTTGATACCTTAAGTGAGAATCTACCAATGTAAATGGTCATGAAAATAAAGAAAACACATTGAATGAGGAGGTGTGTCCAAACTTTTGGCCTGTACTATAT
Organism: Polypterus senegalus; assembly: GCF_016835505.1. NCBI lineage: Eukaryota > Metazoa > Chordata > Cladistia > Polypteriformes > Polypteridae > Polypterus > Polypterus senegalus. The sequence continues at coordinate 230,186,850 of NC_053157.1, read as the reverse complement.
ATGTATATATATATTTTTATGTTTGTGTATATATATATATATGTTTATGGGTGTGTGTATACTATATATATATATATATATATATATATATATATATATATATATATATATATATATATATTGTAAAATGATGAGACTTGACACACGTAAAAAAAGGTTGGGGCAGCCACCCGTATAATTTTCCTATCTGCAAAGGATTTAGCTTTATGCAACAATGAAGTTGACTGTTGAGAGTCCAAGACTGAACTGCCAAAGGTTGTGAGAAATGGCGGTTTTAAATGGTCAGACAGGAAGTGATGTTTCAGGCACCGGAACCGGAAGTGACATTCCTCTAGGGGCCGGAACCGGAAGTGACATTTTCCTTGGCGCCGGAACTGGAAGGGACGCTCTTGTTTCAGAAAGGTTTTCCCGCGGCTGGTCTGCAAAGATAGTAGGAGAAGGTTTAATGCACTTCGCCCCCCCCTGGCCTGGCATGGAATTACCTTTACTTGGTCCACACAACGTCCTCCTATGCGCACGTGTGTGACAAGGTCCCCCCCTCAGCCCAGACCCATCGGGTCAGGCGTACCGATCCGAGAAGTCATGGCACCTGGAAAGGGCATCGGCATTGGCCTGCAGAATACCCCGGCGATAAACGACCGAATACTTATATGACTGGAGATCCAAAAACCACCTCGTGACCCGCGGATTGGACTCCCTGTGCAAGGCCATCCACTGTAAGGGTGCATGGTCTGTCACAAGAGTGAATTCACGACCCAAGAGGTAGTATCTCAGCTGAGTAATCGCCCATTTAATAGCCAAAGCCTCCTACTCCACTGCCGCATACCTAGTTTCCTGATCCAACAGTTTCCGGCTCAGGTACATTATGGGGTGTTCAACTCCATCGACGCTCCGGATCAGCACCGCTCCAAGACCTGTGTCCGAAGCGTCCGTCTGGAGAATAAAAGGTTCAGAAAAATCTGGTGCTTTTAGTATAGGAGCTGACGTAAGGGCCAGTTTCAAGTCACTGAATGCAGCTTCTGATATCTGATCCCATACCACATGATTAGGTCGACCCTTCTTTGTGAGGTTCGTCAAGGGCGTAGCTCTCTCGGAAAACTGAGGTACAAACCGGCGATAGTAACCTGCCAAGCCGAGAAATGCTTGTACTTGCCTCTTGGTTATCGGACGGGGCCAATTTGCAATGGCATCAATTTTGGAACACTGTGGTCTCACCATACCCCGGCCCACTAGATAGCCTAAATATTTGGCCTCGACCAACCCAAAGAAATACTTTTTCGGGATGATATGAAGTCCAGCTTGTGCTAGTGTCCGCAACACGGCTCCAACCTGCTGTATGTGTTCCTCCCAGGTGTTGGAATAGATGACAACGTCATCTAAGTAGGCAGCACTATATGAATTATGAGGACGGAGCACTTTATCCACCAGATGTTGGAAGGTCGCAGGTGCCCCATGTAATCCAAATGGGAGGACACGATACTGCCAGTGACCACTAGGGGTGCTGAACGCTGTCTTTTCCTTAGCGGAGTCCGTTAAGGGAACCTGCCAGTACCCCTTAGTCATATCTAAGGTAGTCAAAAATTTGGCATGTCCTAGCCGCTCGAGGAGGTCGTTCACTCGTGGCATTGGATAGGCGTCAAATTGGGAGACTTGGTTAAGCTGACGGAAGTCATTTCAAAACCTCCAACTTCCATCGGTCTTACTGACCATAACGATAGGACTGGACCAGGGACTATAACTTTCCTCAATCACACCTAGCTCCAGCATTCGTCTGATCTCCAACTCCACTTCAGCCTTTTTTGCCTCGGGAATTCTGTACGGACGTTCTCGGACAATAACCCCAGGTTTCGTTACAATGTCATGCGCAACCAGAGAGGTCCGACCTGGCTTTTCACTGACTACCTCAGGGGATAGACAGAATAGCTGCTTCGAGCTCCTGACATTGTTGGCGAGTCAAATTATCTATGAAATTAAGGTGTAATTGACGAGCGAAGAGAGAGCGTAGCTGTCCGGAGGAGGGCTCGGAATCCCGATCCGTGGTTTCAGCAGATTGATATAAATCCGCTCGCTGGGTCGATGATTCGGTTGTTTCACCAAATAATCGATCAGCCCCTTCCTCTCCTTGATTTCATAAGGGCCTTGCCAATGGGCCAACAATTTGGAGTGTGAGGTAGGAACTAAAACCATGACCTGGTCTCCCGGGTGGAATTCCCGGAGAGACGTGCCACGGTTATAACATCGGGCCTGAGCTGCTTGCGCCTTTTCCATATGTGTTTTTAATATTGGTCTAATTTTTTAAAATCTATCACGTAACTGCACGATATATTCTAATATATTTGTTGAAGGGAGGGCCTCTTCCTCCCATCCTTCCTTTAGGATGTCTAATATGCCCCGGGGTTGTCGTCCATATAGTAATTCAAAAGGTGAGAACCCTGTGGAGGCTTGTGGGACTTCCCGATATGCAAAAAGGACGAGGGGGAGGAGCTGATCCCAGTTCCTTCCATCCTCATTGACTACCTTACGCAACATCTGTTTGAGAGTTTGATTAAACCTCTCCACAAGACCATCGGTTTGAGGATGATATACCGAGGTCTTTAAATGCTTTATTTGAAGTAGCTTGGCAGTCTCCCTGAACGTCTGCGAGGTAAAAGGAGTCTCTTGATCTGTCAGGATTTCTTTAGGGATTCCGACAAGCGCAAGTACTCCCACTAATTCCCATGCGATAGCTTTTGAAGTAGCTGAGCGCAACGGAACAGCCTCTGGAAATCGAGTAGCATAATCGACCAGAACCATTATATATTTATAACCTCTGGCTGAGGGTTCCAGGGGTCCCACCAGGTCGACCCCTATGCGTTCAAACGGGATATCAATTAAGGGTAAGGGAACTAGAGGAGCACGGTCCCTCCTAGGAATTTGCCTCAATTGACATTCTGGACAGGATGTGCAAAAGCGCTGAAAATCCTCGTTAATTCCGGGCCAAAAAAATCGGAGCTTAATTCTCTCCAGTGTTTTTTCGGGGCCCAAATGGGCTCCCAGCAGATGGGTATGTGCTAGTTCACAAACCTGTCGCCGGTAGGTTCTTGGTACTAACAACAGTGACCTTATCTGCCCCTCATGTTCTGCTACTCGATATAACAGATCATTATTAAGCACAAAGTGAGGACCTTGTGGCATGGGATATGACGTGTGTTGGCCGTCTATTAGAATGACTGCATTTTTTGCAAATTTAGGGGAAACGTCATTCCATTGTTCCCTTTTAAATGAAGCCGGCGTCTGCCTGAATTGAAACTGCAGACGTGAGAGAGGATCGGATTCGACCTCATGGGGCAGAGTTTCGTCCCGAGACGTCGGAGCGCTTACTGATGACGTTTCAGGCTGCGATGTCCCGGGTCTTTCGTCGTCATCACCAGAGGCCGAAGTCCGCTCCTCAGCCGGCTGTAAACACGGCGTGGAGGAAGTTGAGGGCGCTGAATTCGCGTCCGTGACTAGACCTAGTGATCGGGGAGAAGTGCCTATATTACCGCTATTTATTTCGACCCAATCTCTTCCTAGTATCACGGGGAAGGGCGGATCATCCATCACTGCCACCATTATTTTTTTAATGATGCCGTCTTGGCAGATAAAATATTTGGCGGATCGATAATACCGGACATCCCCGTGAATACAGGTAATGCGGGTCTTATTCTTACACCATTGTCGCGGTAATATTAAGTGGCAAGCAATAATGGAAATGTTACTGCCGGAATCAAATAAAGCTGTTACTTTAATTCCATTGACTAACACTTTTCCCGTATGTGAACAGGCCAGCAGATTAGCGAGAGCACACCGCACCTCCTCCCACTTCACCCCGCAGACCCCTTTGTTGCTTCGTAGTGCCTGCCGGCGCGTCTCAGGGTCCACCCGAACATGCCTCAGTTTATAGCCGCGGGACTCTGTATTAGGGACGCAAGCACACCCGAGTTTGCACGAGCCCCGTTCTGACGGCCCCAAGCCGGTTCCTGCCCTAAAGTGTTCTATGATCTCCGCTAAGGCGACAATATCCGTATATCCCCAGGCCGGCTGGGTGAGTTTTCCGGGGAGGCATTTGAGTAATAAGGCACAGGCCACCTGCTCTGCTATTTGGTGGCTGGTATTTTTATGAGGCTGTAACCAACCAACCACCTTACCCCATAAAGCCATGGCCTGCTTCTTAGTTGCCTTGGCAGTATTAAATTTCCAGGCCATTTTGGTTTCCACCTGCCAGCCTGGGTTTCTCCCACCTTTATTAAAGGGCTTGCCCTTCGTGGGATACGCTGGGGCAGTCCCCACACCCGGGAGGTCATAATAAGCACCCGATGCGTTCCCTGACGTACCTGGCTCTAGCCTGTGGGTCCCGGAGCTATTTTTCCCCGGACCTTTAACAGGATGATGGGTTGAGGCACATTACAGTTTTCCCCAACACTCCCCGACTGATGCCCACTCGGCAACTCGGGAGCGGTACTTACTCATCTGATGATTTGTTGGTTTATAAACGTGTGTCCAGTCAAGGTTCAAGTTTGCCTTCCGATCTCTCCAGGAGGCCATCATCCTGCCGACTACGCCACTATAAAATGATGAGATTTGACACACGTAAAAAAAGGTTGGGGCAGCCACCCGTATAATATTCCTAGCTGCAAAGGATTTAGCTTTATGCAACAATGAAGTTGACTGTTGAGAGTCCAAGACTGAACTGCCGAAGGTTGTGAGAAATGGCGGTTTTAAATGGTCAGACAGGAAGTGATGTTTCAGGCACCGGAAGTGACATTCCTCTAGGGGCCGGAACCGGAAGTGACATTTTCCTAGGCGCCGGAACCGGAAGTGATGCTCTTCTAGGCGCCGGAACTGGAAGGGACGCTCTTGTTTCAGAAAGGTTTTCCCGCGGCTGGTCTGCAAAGATAGTAGGAGAAGGTTTAATGCACTCCGCCCCCCCCTGGCCTGGCGTGAAATTAACTTTACTTGGTCCACACAACGTCCTCCTATGCGCACATGTGTGACAATATATATATGTATATATAACAGCAACACTCATAACAGTGACAAGCCAATTACATTGACAATCATGTTACGTTATTTTCTTGATCTTGATCTTGATCACAAGTCGGCATTTCTTACCGCTACACCACACGAGCTATCATATCAATAGCCTATCCTAACCTACTTTGTTTTTCTTTTGTTATATGCTTGAATACACATGCTCTTGTTTTGTTATACTAGTACCTTTTGTGGAAGTGTTTATTTGATATTTGAATTTCAGGCTTCACTCATTATACACTTCATGTCTACATTGTGGCAATTAGTACTAAAACATGAAAAACGTTTCTGTTTTAACAGTGTTTACATAGATTTTGGTAGACACGCAACACACTTGAAATGTATGTATTCCAAATGACGATCTATTATTTACCCTCTACAACTGCAGGCACTTCACTCCAAGATAAACACTGAGTACTGAGAAGCTTCTTTGCGAATTCAACTGTGGACGGTGGGCGGGTGGATGGGATAGCAGGCTGCTTGTGCTGATAGACACATTTACAACACAAAAGATGCTGACGGAGAGGTGCGAAGGCATTTAAGGTGGGACGGGATTACGGGTTTTTTCATAGGCTTCGGGAATTCTAGTGTTAAAGACCACATTGGTTGCATGTTTTTCTGTTGTTTGACAATGAAATTAAACTCTTAATACTTGTCCAAGTGGTCTCATAATACACCTTACACCCCATCACCTTCACATTTAAAGTCACAGTTGCTCAATCTGCAGATCACACACTTTCCACTATTTTTATGAGCCAAGAAAGATATTGGGGTTCCTTAAATATCAAAGTGCACCCAGAAACATGGCTTATCTAAGCACTTTGTGTATATTGAACCGACTGAACCTCAATTTGACAACAATGCTTATTTAAGAGAGACTTAATCATCGAAGTCACAATTTCATCAGCACTCTTCTTGGATTACCTCAGGAATGGGACTGAGGGGTCAGTGAGTAACATCAGCCGGTGTGCCACCTCTCTAATGTTAAAGTTTATTTATCTGAAAACATTTAACAAAACTGTTTGTATCATTGCAGATGTTCTGGAGAGTGGCAACTTCTCTCCATCTTCATTTACCGAGACTTCTCTTCACTGCAAACTGCAGCAAAAACAGGACAAAGAGAAGATGAAGAAATCAACAAGAGGATCTGAGAATTTGACAGAAGCCTCTTTCCAGTGCATTTCTTTTCCTGTAAGAGTCGCCATCAATACTGACCAACAACAAGAGTATTGCACATATCAGGGGGCTTTGTATGATGGCCGAGACATTGGACAACCTTTAAAAAATGAGTCAGACTGTAAAGATCTCAAGTTGTTTCATACAAGACAAAGGCCATATTGCTGTTGTGAATGTAACAAGACGTTCATTCGTAAGGGCGATCTTCAGAGGCACAAAGCAATTCATACTGGACAGAAACCTCATTGCTGCTCTGAATGTGGTAAACGATTTTTTGACAGATTTTCTCTCCAAAGACATACAAGAATCCACACTGGAGAAAAGCCCTATGGCTGTGCTGAATGTGGAAAAAGATTCACTGACCGTGGCTCTCTACAAAGTCATACAAGAATTCACACTGGAGAAAAGCCGTATTGCTGCTCAGAATGTGACAAAAGATTCATTAAACTCAGCTCTCTTCAGAGCCACAAAATAATTCATACAGGAGAAAAGCCATATGGTTGTTCTGAATGTGGCCAAGTATTTGCCAATTTTAGCAGTTTCCAAAGACATTTGCGAGTTCATACTGGAAAAAGACCATTAGCTTGTTCTGAGTGTGGGAAACAATTTCTTGACCATTATGATCTTCAGCGACACAGACAAGTTCATACTGGAGAAAAGCCATATGGCTGTTCTGATTGTGGGAAACAATTCAGTGACAGTAGCCATCTTCAGAAGCACAAAAGAATTCACACAGAAGAAAAGTCATATGTCTGTTCCAAATGTGGCAAAGAATTTCCCAGAAGTAGCTCTCTTCAGAATCACAAAAGAATTCATACAGGAGAGAAGCCATATGTTAGTTTTAAATGTGACCAACAGTTTCCCACAAGTAGCAGCATTTAGAGGCACAAAGGAATTCCGCAAACAGTTTTCACAAAGTAGGCATCTTCAATATCACATACAAATCCACACTGTTCTGCAGTTATGAAGTGGCAGAAGAAGTCATTTCCACAGACACTTTAGAATCCCCAGTAGAGAGAAGCCTTATTGTTGAACTGAGTGTGGTTAAAGAATCTCAGACCACCGTGGATTTCATGTCCATAAAAGAATTCACACCCAGTTCTGAGTGATTTGTGTGTTTCTCAAACAGCAGAAGTCTTAATGACCACTTGATAATTAACAGTGGAGAAGCCCAGAAGGAATTGATTGTCTGGGGAAGAATGAAGTAATGGAGGAAGGACTGAAATGTAAGCCTCCTAACTACTCAGGTCCTGATGAGTACCTTCATGTGGTGACCTTTTGTGTATAAGACTGATAACTTGTTAAGGCAAAATACTTCTGTGGCATAGTGGTTAAGACTTTGGATCTCAAATCCTGAGGTTGTGGATTCAAATCCCACTACTGACACTGTGACCATGAGCATGTCCCTTCACCTACCTGTGACACAAGTGATGCATCTTTTTAATAACAATAATAAAAAGACATTTTTATTTTGGTATTATAATCATGGTGGACTTTAACTACCCAAATATTAACTGAGCTAACTTTGCCTAAGATCCTAAGCTGCATCAGGCAATGTCTGTCACAGATAAATGGTGTTGTATTTCAGCCAGAGTTCCACCCATGGCTGGGGTTCAAATGTCTCACTTTTGTGTCTTTTATTATTGTTTTATGTTGTGCATTTTTAAGTTTTCTTGTGCCAATGTGTATTCTGCTGTGATTCTTGTGTTCTGTGGGTGGTTTCTTAAGATGTGAGGTCACCTGTATATAATCACGCCCACAATCCCCTACAGTTCATTGTGAAGGCACTCATGGTGTGGCGAGTTTTTTTTTTTTTTTCTTCTTGAGATTTTGTAATTTTTATGGTTTTTTTTTGGTTCTTTTGTTTTTGTTTTTTTGACTTTGCCTTTCATATTTGGATTGGGACTTTGTTTACTATTGGGATTTCCTATTTTGAAGTTGTTACCTTCTATAGCTTTTGTCTTGCACTCTTATTTTTGATAAGCAGGGCTTCTTGTAGAAATAAACCTTTTATTTATAAAGATTCTTTGTTGTCCCTTATGTAACTTGCCAAGGTTTGAAGGTTATTACCCACTCTAGTGGGTATTTTAAGTAATAATTGAGGTGTTTAAGTTTGGGAACTCTTTAGTTCATAACACAGGATGAGCGAATGTTGTGGTAAATTATTCTGCCCAGTGATTCCAGTGCTCCTTTATCTGAGTTGACTTTTCTGTAAGCAGGTGAACAACTTGGCAGAGGAGCAGTGGCACCATGTGCCACATGTGAGTACCATGTGTTGGTGTCCTCATCCAGAAACTCCCACCAGTGCATCATAACAGTAAGGGATGAAGACAGCAGCTGAAACGTAGTTCTGTATTCTAGAAATCTGACCCAGAGAATCTCGACTATTCATGATATTGCATATGGAGAACCACACAGTTCTGCGGCGGATTCAGGAAGTGTTCAGCCCCCTTTGACTTTTTCACATTTTCTATGTTGCAGCCCTGTGTTAAAATAATTTAAATGTAATTATTGTCTCTCGTTAAGGAACACTTAATACCCGAAGACTGACAAAGCACAAATAGGATTTAAGAAGTGTTTGCAAATTCATTAGAATCAAGGGGAGGAGGATTTGTATTTGGAGAAGTTCTTGACCATTTTACTCAGTGCTGTCAAATTGGGTCGTGTTGATGTGGGCTCACTCAGACCCCCGGTAAGTGCAGTCTACCATTTTTAAAGCCTTTACAGTCAATCTACACCTTTATGATGAACAAGGAGTGATTTGTGTTTCTTCTCAGTGACAGATCCTTAAAAATACAGAGAACTGCATGTACTACAAGTGCTCTTATGACCACCTAATTTGATGTCCTGTTCTTGTTGTAGATTTGACAGAAGTGACAAGTGCTTCTCACACACAAGTGCAAAATCAGGGATATAAAGGAAAACAAACTCTGTTTTAAACTGACCTGATGCAGGAGCGTCAAGACGATGATGATGCCAACTGACTGAAGTCCCTGGGAGACCTTGAGATGAGGATAAGAAAGGAATGGGGTGTAAAAAATGGTTGTTCTGGTGAGAAGTGGCCTGTAAATTCTTGGAACACTTCGACAAGGGGTTTGACCCTGAAAAGGTGCACAGGAAGTGGTTGACACTGGCGAAGGAGTTCATAAAGGGCAACAACAAATGCACTGGAAGAGCAGTGGTGCTTTTATAAAAGATATGGTGAAGCTAATGGGGGGAAACCAAATTGCTTTTGCCATTACTGGGCATAGTGAAGGAGTGGAAATCCATTGAACCCAGAGGCTCTGTGAGGAGCAATTTCACCATCTTCCAATAACACCCACCAAACTGCAGAGACAAACTGCAGAGCACACCACAATAATTCTCAAATAAAGAAAAAGAGAGTCACACAGTGAACTATTGGAGTACCTCAAGGAGTCTGACTGTGCCTGTCAGAGGTGGCATAAGGAGCTACTGGAGCAGCTCCATGGAGAAAATGAATCAGGACTCTCTCGTAAAAGTAGGAGTGAAGGATAAAGAGTACCCATTGCACTTTACCTTTAGAACTTTACACTGTTCGCTACACATTTGGTATATATATATATATATATATATATATATATATACTCACCTTAAGGATTATTAGGAACACCTGTTCAATTTCTCATTAATGCAATTATCTAATCAACCAATCACATGGCAGTTGCTACAATGCATCTAGGGGTGTGGTCCTGGTCAAGACAATCTCCTGAACTCCAAACTGAATGTCAGAATGGCAAAGAAAGGTGATTTAAGCAATTTTGAGCGTGGCATGTTGTTGGTGCCAGACGGGCCGATCTGAGTATTTCACAATCTGCTCAGTTACTGGGATTTTCACGCACAACCATTTCTAGGGTTTACAAAGAATGGTGTGAAAAGGAAAAAACATCCAGTATGCAGCAGTTCTGTGGGCGAAAATGCCTTGTTGATGCTAGAGGTCAGAGGAGAATGGGCCGACTGATTCAAGCTGATAGAAGAGCAACTTTGACTGAAATAACCACTCGTTACAACTGAGGTATACAGCAAAGCATTTGTGAAGCCACAACACGCACAACCTTGAGGCGGATGGGCTACAACAGCAGAAGACCCCACCGGGTACCACTCATCTCCACTACAATTAGGAAAAAGAGGCTACAATTTGCATAAGCTCACCAAAATTGGACAGTTGAAGACTGGGAAAATGTTGCCTGGTCTGATGAGTCTCGATTTCTGTTGTGACATTCAAATGGTAGAGTCAGAATTTGGCATAAACAGAATGAGAACATGGATCCATCATGCCTTATTACCACTGTGCAGGCTGGTGGTGGTGGTGTAATGGTGTGGGGGATGTTTTCTTGGCACACTTTAGGCCCCTTAGTGCCAATTGGGCATCGTTTAAATGCCACGGGCTACCTGAGCATTGATTCTGACCATGTCCATCCCTTCATGACCACCATGTACCCATCCTCTGATGGCTACTTCCAGCAGGATAATGCACCATGTCACAAAGCTCGAATCATTTCAAATTAGTTTCTTGAACATGACAATGAGTTCACTGTACTAAAATGGCCCCCACAGTCACCAGATCTCAACCCAATAGAGCATCATGGGGATGTGGTGGAACGGGAGCTTCGTGCCCTGGATGTGCATCCCACAAATCTCCATCAACTGCAAGATGCTATCCTATCAATATGGGCCAACATTTCTAAAGAATGCTTTCAGCACCTTGTTGAATCAGTGCCACGTAGAATTAAGGCAGTTCTGAAGGCGAAAGGGGGTCAAACACCGTATTAGTATGGTGTTCCTAATAATCCTTTAGGTGAGTGTATATATATATATATATATATATATATATATATATATATATATATATATATATATATATATATATTTCTTGTATAGCCTCCCCACTACTGGCCATGCCACAGCTGAATCAGTGCTGGGCCAGTCAATCAGAAGAACGAACTCTTCTGCCTGATGATTCCTGTGCTCCTTTATCTAAGTTGACTTTTCCATAAGCAGGCAAAGAACTTGGCAGAGGAGCAGTGGCACCTGTTTCCGATGGGAGTGTTAGCTCCGTGGAAATATGTTCTTTTATATTGCGGTTTTAATAACCCTTTAATTAAATATGTATAATAACGCGATATCCCTCTTTTCGGCGATAGGGCGACAAAGTCACAGAAAAGACAGAATATACTTAGCTTGTTTAATGCGGCTTACGTTGCTATAGATCAGGAAAGACCAGACACATTTCATCATAATGACCACGGAGATTCGGTCGTGTAGAAATGGCTTTTTTGCTGTCACAACGGAGGCGGTGTTGGAGTCTATGTTGCTTACACTCCCTCAGGTCTTCAAAGCTTGGACTGGTTCCAGTGGTTCTTATATTGTATTCACACGACCAAACTCTCCTGGTCTCATGCCAAACAAGGTAGACAAACTAAACTAAGCATCAGACCATCAGATCATATAACACTAGGCCTTTTAGGGCTGACCACAGCTGTTCCTGTCTGTCTCATGCTTTGCCCAGCGCAGCACTTCTGAAAGGTGACACCCTGTGCTAAAGCTGGCTCAGCTCTGCATGGCATGTTACACAGAAAAAGAATGAAAAATACATTGAAAGAGATGAATAACAGATACAGTGACACAATTATTAATATTATAACAACCTTAGTATAACAGACCACCCTTTGTCACTGGATCTGTGACAAAACAATCCCTGAGAATCTTATTCACAAAGCAAAAGGTACTCAATCCCCCTTCACAATGTAAACAGCTCCTCAAGAATGCTTGTAACGTCGTGGGGTGTGGTGTCGGTCTAGCTCCTGCTTTACCCGTCTAATACGCAAATGTAAGTAAATATTGGTAATGGTAAAAATGATAATAATAATGATTAACAGCACAAGTGGATGAACAAGTACATTTACCATAGTATTACTTGATGGTGACCACTTAGTGAAAAAGTGCCACCAGTGATGTGTAGATATCTCTTCAATTTCTTCTGCAGAGGTAATTACTTTTGTTTCATCTGTTTTCAATCTTACTAGTAGGTCCCTTGCTTTATGTAACGTTACATTAAAAAGATGTTCATATTGTTTAGCATGCTCTAAAATCGCTTTATATTTAGGTAATTCTATTTCGTAGGCAAAATGTAAATCCAGGGATGGGTTAGCTTCTGCTTCCCAATGTATATATTCCCATGTAGTTAACATGTAGGTTCTTCCATAATAGTCATCTCGTATATTACTCACATTGGTGCGACAGGATACCCCTGGGCCCTCGTAGTAGGTACCATCACTCCAAGTGATGTTATGTACTGTCACTGCACATGCAGAAGTGGTATCAGTTTGAAACACTTCAGTAGAGTTTACTGCTATTTGGCGCCAATAACAGTCCCCAGCTAAAGGATGCAAACAGGGGTGTGGCAATGTACCCACCCTTTGACATACAAACCCTTCTTGCCAGTTATAACAAAAGGCAGGTTCAACAGTATTATTATTTAGGTCTATCCAGTGTCTATCTACTATGGGTGTCCACCATGTTCCACCTAGTAACACAGGTAAGACATGAAACGGACACCAAACATTGTCTTCTTCAACAGTGGTTGCTACCTGAAATACAGCTTGGCATATTGATTCCTCACACATGAAGGACTTAGGCTGCAACCACCAGTCTGCTGGTAATTTTAATTCTTTTTTCCAATGTTGGGGGTTTTTTAAGCCCCAATCTGTCTTAAAATTTAAATACTGCTGTATGGCAATAATCTGTTTTAAATAGCACACTGATTCTTCATCTATGGCCCATTGACTTTGTAAACCAGTCCATAAGGACTCATTTAACCACCCCTGGTGAGCCTTCCATACTAGCAACTCCTGTATATGCCTGTCTGCCAACTCAGGCCCCCAATGAGCCAAAGTTTGCAAACTATTGGCTTGTTTCACACCAATAGATGATATTTTGTGATATATTGCTGCTATATCAGCAGTATTAAGAGATCCTAAACCTAAACCCCCTATTCCTAATCCAGCACCTATAGCTCCCCATATATCTCGCTTTGGCCTTCGTTTTATTTCTACCTTATGAGGAGGCCATAAGGATTGTATGTTTCTACAATTATATGTTGCACCTGTACTGCGTGGTACTATGTGTTCTCTTCTTGGAAACTCGTGACGTTTTATATCAAACCCACTAACATTAATGTTGAGTGCTACAGTAATTATTTTATGTGCTATCCTAGCCTTTTTACAACCCTTCATTTGTCTCAGTAATGTTGCATTAATTGGATAACCATTCCCTCTCCTAGTCTTATGAATTTCCCATAACATTACTGGTGCGTTTACATTCGTTGTTGCTTCCTGTTTAAACACATATAATATTACATCATTTTCAGGTGTTGCTATTGCAGTCATTTGTTGCCCCCCTTCAACAGTCCAACATGATAGTCCATTAGAATCAGGTTTACAGTTCATCATAGCCATCCAGACAGATACGTTATTATGCACAGTCACAGTTATTTCAGTGTCTTCATAGGTCCTCACAGGGAAAGGTAACAAGTCAGGATGTTCCAGTTTCATGTGAAATGGAGCTGTAGATGTCTTGTCTCGTAACTGCCAGGTACAGTTCTTGGTAAGGGTGAAATTCAAGGTTACATGCCTTTCAATTTCTGGCGTAGCAGCAGCCCAAATGACTTTAGTATAGGGGGTGCATCGGCTCCATCCGGTCCAGAAACCATCTATCCCGATTATTCCACACGTGAGGATAATCTGTGTAAGGGAAAGCAGAGGGGCGACTGAGAGCCCGTTAAAAGAACCATTCGAGTGTCTCCTGGTCCTGCAGCTATTATTTCTCCTGCCCTCGGCTTTTGCCCTGGGGTTAAAACCCATACCTTCCCTCCAATTTCTCCTTTAAACTGCGCAATACTGACTGAAACAGGTGTGACTTTGTCTATGTGCAATTTACATATGGCCTGTCCTTCAGCTATGTGTATGTCTTTACTGCCTTGATTTTCTAAAACTAAATGCCATTCATTTACACTGATCTCTAATGTCCCTGTTAAACATGCATATGTTACAAGCATTTCAACATTTATTCTCACCTCCCATTTCTTTGGCCACTGACCTGTTATTCCCAAGCTGAGTCTTTCTGAGGAGTTTAACTTGACTGTAAGTGATTTAGGTGCCCTAACCAATAACCCTGTGGGAGTTAATTCATTGTTTGCCAGTGAACTAATTGTTGTCAGGCGGAGGGCACAAACAGGTGGCTCTCCTCCGACATTTTGATGTCTCATAAAAGGTGTGGACCCAGCCAACGGACGATTGTAACAGTCCAGAATAAGTATCTACTGCAGTTAAAGCATATAATAGTCTATTTTCTCGTGGCAGTGGCCCAATGTAATCCACCTGCCAAATTTGTCCTGGTCCCATTCCTCTCTTCAGCTTACCAGATGCCTTCTTCTGTAGGGGCCAATGTTTTACTTCTGTACAGGTGGAGCAATTGTTCACTATTTGTTTAACAATATCAATAGTGACTGGTATACATCGCCGATGACACCATTGATATGTTTTTTCTGTTCCCATGTGTCCTGATGTTTCATGAGCCCACCTTGCTAATGAAATTAAGGAAGGCTCGATTACGTTTACTTCAGCATAAGTGCACAGGTCTTCATTTGCTACAAAGGCTTCTTCCAGGTTGATTTCTCGAACAGCAGCTATTAGATCAGCTTGTTGGTTATAAAGCCTCTCAGGGGATATCAGAGGGGCATGGGCATCCACATGACCAATGAGAGTTTCCCCTCTTGTGCCCATTGTCCAAAGCTGCTCCCACAGTTCTGTGCCACCCCACAGTTCTCTCCCATGAATAGTCCAAGCAGTCCTTTTCCACATGGTGATCCACACCGTTAGTCCCTGAAAAACTGCCCAGCTGTCAGTATAAACAACAACAGGGAAGCTTTGATTTTCTGTTAATGCCATAGCGACAGCAATAAGTTCAGCCCATTGGCTTGATTTCCCTTCCCCCTGTTGCTTCAGGATGGTCTCAGTGTGAGGTTGATAAGCCACTGCTCTCCAAAGCCTTTTACCTCCTTCTATAGTTGCACTCCTGTCTGTAAACCAGCTGTTCTCCTGTTGCGCTGGTGTCAAATGACTGTATGCTGGGGCTTCTTTAAAGGGCGACTCTATTACAGGCACAACAGGTGGTATGTCCTCTGGATCCTCATAAATCACAGCTCCGGCCATAGCCCCTTGTAAGGCACTCGTGTCTTTGCCTGCAAAGTGAGCTCTGGCCTGCAAATACCATTTCCACTTGCATAGTTTGATTTTGGGCAGCGCCTGCTCTCGCTCCCAGGCCATTATCTCTAACCCACCCAGCAATGGGCAAGTTAGTGCGTATCGTTACCGGAGCAGGACCTGTCTGTCTTTCAGTGTGTAAAAGAGCCCAGTATGCTGTTAGAAGCTGTTTTTCAAGTGGTGTATATTTAGTCTGTGAGCCTGTTAGTTGTCGACTCCAGAAGCCGATGGGCACACGTTTCTGATTGTGTTTCTGCCATAGGCTCCACGTGGCAATATTATTCTGTTCTGTGGCTTCCAGTTCAAAAGGCAAATTAGCTTTTAAAGGCCCCAGTCCTTGGTGTTGGACTAAAGCTTCTTTAGCTGCCTCAAAAGCAGCTTGTTGTTTTTCTGTCCATTCAAACTTTGCCTTTTTCTTGACAACATCATGTATAGGTCTTAAAATTAGTCCCAAATGTGGCACAAATGCTCTCCAAAAGCCCATTAAACCCACAAAGGATTGAGCTTCTTTTTTGTTAGTTGGTGCCTTTAATTTCTGCAAAGAGTCAATTACTTTTTGGGGCACTCGTTTTTCTGGTCCAAACCACATCATGCCCAGGAATTTAACTTCTCTGGCAGGTCCTTGTATTTTATCTTTATTAATAGCCCATCCTCTGCTCTCCATGTGGGATATTAAAACTGACAATGCCTTTGTTACTGATGCTTCATCCCCAGTTAACATTATATCGTCCACATAATGGAAACATCGTACCTTTTCCAAATCTGAGCAGGTAGCCAGATCTCTTGCTACAAGTCCATGGCACAACGTAGGGCTGTGTAGGTATCCCTGTGGCTGTACTTGAAAGGTGTACTGTCTGTCCTTCCATGTAAATGCAAACTGATCTTGACTTTGGGTTGCAATTGGAATTGAGAAAAACGCATTAGCCAAATCAATGACAGCATGCCACTCTCCTGCATTAGCCATGATGTCTTCTATGATGGTCACAATATCAGGAACTGCAGCGGTCAATTGCAGTGCTTTAGCATTTAAACCTCTGTAATCGATTGTCATTCTCCATGAACCATCCGGTTTTCTGACTGGCCACACTGGAGAATTGAAAGGGCTAACTGCAGGTCGAATAATTCCTACCCGCAATAACTCTTCCACTGTTTCTCCTATTTCTTGCAATCCTCCTGGCAAACGATATTGTTTTAAATTTACAGGTGTGTCAGGGACTGGAATTTCTAAAGGGGTCCATTTTGCCTTTCCTCTTACTATTGCTTTTACTATTCTACACATGACATTACGAATCCCAAAAGAAAATGTTCCCCATTTTGTTTGGAATGCCTTTCCTGTAAGAATATCTATCCCCAGTATATATTCAGGCAATTCTGAGACAAGCACCTTAGCTTTAAAAGAGGGTGACTTTCCTATTGCTAAGTGTACTGTGATTAGTTTCGCCTGGATATCTGAGCCTCCGTATCCGTTTACATTAACAATTGGTCCGGAATAGTTATGTGGATTCCCGTGAATTAAAGTAACTTCTGCCCCAGTATCCATAAGTGCCATAACCTGATGTGGTTTTTTCCGTTTACCCCAGTAAATAGTTAGCGGGACGTACGGGCATCGGTCTCCTGCATGAATGAGCCGTACCTCCCCGCCTGCAGGAGACCTGCCATCTCCTCAATATGTTGGGCGAGGTGTACGCCATTCGTTCCAAAAGTTAAAGAAACGTTTCGGTTTATGTTCGGAGTATTTTGTTTCCTCCTCATTAGGCGGTGCGGTTGGAGGGATCCTGCCTTCGTCTTTTTTAGACTTTCGCATAGCTTGCCATTTCTGAAAAATTTCCCCTGTTGGTTTACCATCGATTTCCGTTTTTTTTATTCCTGCTTCTATCAGATCACGCACCATTTTTGAACGGCTTACTCTTTGTATGGTATGCCCTGCTATGGCTCTAACTGGTTTCTGCCCAGCCGATACCGTTGCTCCCAATTCATCTAACTGGCCCAATAATGCGGCCACATCCCATACTGTCTGTTGATTAACTCCGGCGAGCATAGATAATAGAGCTCCTTTTAAATGATGCGGTGCATTTTTTATTAAACGGTTTCGCATTCCAGCAGTGAAGGCTTCATTATCTTGGCCAGTAAACGCAGCTCCTGGTGCAACTTTATAAATAGCTGCCTGCACACCCATTTCTCGCAGCTGCTGAATTGCTTCAGAAGCTGTACGCCAAGATCTATCAATATCTTCCGCGTCTCTCGCGTCTGGATATGCATGTTTCACGGCGTTTACAACCCATTCCACTATTGATACAACCGCTTGATGCTGTCCCCCTCGTAAAACATTTCTTAACTTCGGATTCGTGGTGATAGAGCCTAAATGTTTGATCTCTGTATCTGTCAATTGACAACTATCACCCCCTTCATCCCACATACGTAAAATCCACTGCATTAAGTTCTCGCCTGGCTTTTGTCTATATTGTTTACCGAGATCTAGAAACTCTGATTGTGTAAAATTGCGTACGGTTCGTGTTACCCTGTGCTGTCCACCTGGGTGCCCCTTTGCTTTATTTTGCACGACCGGTCTCGCGTCTATAATTGGACGAGTGTCATTATTATCCGTTAGCGCTTCTCCGTCCCCTTCGTCATCTTCCCAGATGTCGTCATCACTATCTGAGTTATATATATTGCCATCCCACGTTTCTGGATTCCAATCGCCTTGCATTATGGCTCGTACTTTAAAAGAGGAAACGGGGTGTGTTTTGCCTTGTTTACGGCGCTTAGCCTGCACTAAACGGACAGCTAGTGTGGTACATTTAGCTTCCCACTCGTTCGCCCGAGACGTTGCATTTTCCATGCATTCTCGAGTTATCAGTTGTTTGTCTTGTAAGTTTTCTATTTCTTGTCTAAGTTCCCCGCATTCGATGATCACATCCTGCAGTTTATGATCCAACTCACGTACTGCAGTTAATAAAATCCAGCCGATCTCACCGGCTGCTTGCTGTTCCTTTTTTCCCCTGCGCTCCAGCCTGAGCGCTGATACCGCCTGTTGGACATTTGAAGGAGTCACTGCTCCCTCTAACTCAGGCCATGCAATTGGGGATGTATAATTATTAAATAACTCAGCCACGGGTGTCCATGACAGTGCGCCGACCACCCAGGAAGGCTGAGCCCGCTCCTTCCGCTATTATCCAAAGCATATGTTTTAAAACGATTCGGCATCATAAAATTATGATTTATGAATATTAATTTTGGTTATTAAATATCGCTACAATCCTGCCGACTACGCCATTAATGTTTCCGATGGGAGTGTTAGCTCCGTGGAAATATGTTCTTTTATATTGCGGCGGTTTTAATAACCCTTTAATTAAATATGTATAATAACGGCGATATCCCTCTTTTCGGCGATAGGCGGCGACAAAGTCACAGAAAAGACAGAATATACTTAGCTTGTTTAATGCGGCTTACGTTGCTATAGATCAGGAAAGACCAGACACATTTCATCATAATGACCACGGAGATTCGGTCGTGTAGAAATGGCATTTTGCTGTCACAACGGAGGCGGTGTTGGAGTCTATGTTGCTTACACTCCCTCAGGTCTTCAAAGCTTGGACTGGTTCCAGTGGTTCTTATATTGCATTCACACGACCAAACCCTCCTGGTCTCATGCCAAACAAGGTAGACAAACTAAACTAAGCATCAGACCATCAGATCATATAACACTAGGCCTTTTAGGGCTGACCACAGCTGTTCCTGTCTGTCTCATGCTTTGCCCAGCGCAGCACTTCTGAAAGGTGACACCCTGTGCTAAAGCTGGCTCAGCTCAGCTTCAGTTACACAGAAAAAGAATGAAAAAATACATTGAAAGAGATGAATAACAGATACAGTGACACAATTATTAATATTATAACAACCTTAGTATAACAGCACCTTGTGCCACATGTGAGTACCAGGAAGAGAAACAGAGTAGTCAAGCTTTAGAAACCGTTTATAAATATCCATCCATCCATCCATTATCCAACCCGCTATATCCTAACTACAGCCAAAAACAGGGCGCAAGTCAGGAAACAAACACCAGGCAGGGTGCCAGCCCACCACAGGGTTTATAAATATTTTATTATTAATATTTTAGTACCAATGATAACCACAGAGATGCAGTGTGCATAGTTAATCAGCAGCTCTAGTCAGGGTGTACTAAACTGAAGTAGTGAGATTTGAAAGCTGAGACCGAAGGGGCACCTCTTATAGTAGCAGGCAGGCCACTCCACAGTTTAGGGGCCTGTAACTTAAAGCTCAACCTCCCACTGTTATTTTATTAATCCTTGGAATCCTAAGCAGATCGGCATCCAGAGATCTTTATATGAACTAAGGTTTGTAAGTCATGATAAGATCCGATAAGTAAGCCGGGCCTCGGCCATTTAAGGCTTCATATGTTAAATAAAGGATTTTGAAATAAGCCCTAAACTTAACCGGGAGCCAGTATAAGGATTAAGAACTGAAGTTATGTGTTTGTATTTTCTTTTTCTTGTAATAATTCTTAGAACAGAGTTTTGAATTAACTAAGTGCTGTATAAAGAACAATTTGAACGGCCAACGAACACGGCACTGTAGTAGACCATTTAATGCATAAATTAATTTCTTAGTGTCCTTGATATTTAGAAAATGCCTTAATTTCCACAGATTTTTAAGATGGCAAAAACATGTTTTGTAATGAGTGCTTTAAATGACACATTAGAGTCAACAATGAACGATGAACAATGATGGAGTCCTATCAGCTCCTTTCTGTACATACTAGATTGATAAATAAAAACATAAATATAAATAAATAAGAACTAAACCAGTCAAACCAGCACAGTGTTCATGAGCCTGATGTCAGTTCCCAGCCTGTGGAGTAAAATAGACTGGTCGGTGGTGTCAAACGCTGCACTAAAGTCTAACAACAGAATTACAGTGGAATGTCCCTCATCAGAGGATTTCAGAGTGTCATTTACAACACGTCTTAGTGCCGTTTGTGTACTGTGACCGTGCAGAAGTCAAACTGGAATTTCTCAAATGTGTCAGGTGAGACTGAAGCTGATTGGCGACTACTTTTTCCAAGTGTTTTAGAGAGAAAGGGTCAATTTGAAATAATTATGAAGTGTGTCTAGGTCTGACTTTTTAAGTAATGGTTTGATGACTGACACGTTTAGTAACTCAGGAACTGTGCCATTCAGTAATGAACTATTGATAATGCTATGAATAGGTGCTGCTGCACAAACATCCATTGCTCTTTTTAACAGTTTTGCTGTGACTGGGTCTCAGAACAAGTAGTAGGTTTTATTTTAGAAATGAAAGTTAAGACTTCCTGTTCTGTTACCAGATTCACATTTCTAAAGTGTAACAGTACGACAAGACAGGGTCTGCTAGGCTAGTGTGAGGTTTGCACTGTGATGTTGAGATCTTTTATTTTTCATTTTCTCCTTAAAGAAGTCTCACTAAAGAAGAGCCGGAGAGCATGACATGGAGGAGTGTCTGCAGTCAACAGTGAAGCACAGTGGAGGGTCTGTACAGGTTTGGGGCAAATGGAGTCATCACTCTGGTCAAAAATGAATAGAACTGTCAGTGCAGAGAAGGACGAGCAGGATGTCATCCATCACACAAATCCAACTGGGAGGCATCTGACCACCCGATTACATGACCCCAAACACAGACCAAGGGCATCAAACAGTATTAAAATAAATACATAAAAGGAATGGCAAATGGTAAGCCATCCTCTACACATACTAGACCGAATATTATGGAGGCCATCTGGGAAAACACAGAGACACTGAAAAAAGCGAGATAACAGCCAAAGAGTCCTGAAGAACTGGGAACAAGAGGCTGGTGACAAATGGCCAACTGCAGGACTGACAGACAGACAAACACTGGAGCCGAGAAGGTCGATGTGTTTTGAAAAGCAAAGGGACGGCACATCAAACAGAGATTGGCTTGAAGTTCTTATAGATTACTGCTTTGTAGTGTCATTTTTTTATATGTATAAAGTTTTTAATTTATTACTTCAAAAGCCTATTTGCTTTGCAATTTTTTTATATGTGCCCACATCTTTTGTTCTTTTGTACATATATAGTTTTTATATGTCTTGAACATGACATCATCAAACCCACCTAATCCAATTCAGTGCTATGGTTTACCAGAGCTCATCCCGATCTACAGGCAGAAGTTCACAATTAAATTCATCACCATCATCATCATCATCATCATAATTCTAATTCTAATTCTGCTTAATCCAATTTAGGATCAGAACAGACAAGAGCCCACCTTGGCAACATCACTCGTATGGAAATCATTGCTGGGCAGTATGCCAGTCCTTTGCAGGTCCTAAGTATTAAATTGTTTTATGGCACTCGATACAAGCTGGTCTTACGTGATCAGAAATAACCAACAGATTAATAAATCATTCTCCCTCCGTCCAGTAGATGGCAGTGCGCACCAGAGGATTTGCACAGGAACTACAAAATTATATTAGGAACTATATATAACATTTTAGAATATATATATTGTGGAGGGCTGCCGGCTTCCCATGCCGGTCTTCACCCCCAGGCCGCCAGGAGGAGCTCTCCCGACAGCAGGATCGTGCCCCGAGGTCCAGCAGGGCCTTATGGACTTTGTAGTGTTTATACACAGCCCTGCTGGATACCTTGGGGACCACCAGGAGTCGCTGTGGGGGGGCTTATGGGCTCTGTTATGCCCTACAACCTGGGAGTATGTCACGGTCACGTGATGGGAAGGAACGACGTGCTCCCGGAGTGAAGAACAGGACTGTTTGCCCTGACCCAGAAGGAAAAAGGAACTGTGTTCTAATTGGACAGGAACACCTCCGGGTCAGGGGCTATAAAAGGACAGTGCCTCAGTCCAGACACTGAGTTGTGCTGGGTGGGAGAGGAGCAAAGTGTCTGGGCGAGGAGGAGTGGTTTATTGTGTTGGAATTAGTGATTATTGTTTATGAGTAGTGTGGAAGGTGCTTGGTGCACTGTGGAAGAAAATAAAGAGTCTTGGACTTTTACCTGGTGCTTGGAGTTATCTCTGAGGGTTCAAGGGAGCACTAGCGCCCCCTACTGCCACAATATATATATACTCAGCAAAAAAAGAATCGTCCTCTGACTTTCAACTGTTTTTACTTTCAGTAAACTTAATGTGTAAATATTTGTATGAACACTAAAAGAGTCAACACCATAAGATATAAACTAAAAATGTTTCACAATGTGTCCCTGAATGAAGGGAGGCTCAAAATCAAAAGTACCAGTCAGTGTCTGGTGTGGCCACCAGCTGCTTGAAGTACTGCAGTGCATCTCCTCCTCATGGACTGGACCAGATTTGTCAGTTCTTGCTGTGAGATGTTACCCCACTCTTCCACCAAGGCACCTGCAAGTTCCTGGACATCCCGGGCAGTTGTTGTGGCCATCCTGTACCTGTCACGCAGGTGTGATATTCGGATGTACCAATCCTGTGCAGGTGTTGTTACACGTGGTCTTCCACTGCGAGGATGATCAGCTGTCCTTCCTGTCTCCCTGTAGCGCTGTCTTAGGCGTCTCACAGTGCGGACATGGCAATTTATTGTCCTAGCCACATCAGCAGTCCTCATGCCTCCCTGCAGCATGCCTAATGCACGTTCACGCAGATGAGCAGGGACCCTGGGCATCTTTCTTTGGGTGTTTTTCACAGTCGGTAGACAAGTCTCTTTAGTGTCCTGCGTTTTTAGAACTGTGACCTTAAATGCCTACTTTCTGTAAGTTGTTAAGGTCTTAACGACCATTCCACAGGTGCATGTTAATTAATTGATTATGGTTAATTGAACATGCATGGAAAACATTGTTTAAACCCTTTACAATGAAGATCTGTAAAGTTATTTGGATTTTTAAAACATTATTGTTGAAATACACAGTCCTGAAAAAGGGACGTTTCTTTTTTTTGCTGTGTATATATATATATATATATATATATATATATATATGTCTTACTATATATAAATATATATTATTCTTTTACATATTTTTCATGTTTTGTCATCTATAGATGTTTTTTTTATTTTTCAGTCATAGTTTGGTCATTTTTGTCATTTGTATTATTTATAACATTATTTTCCATTTCTCTATTTTCATTATCGGCCCACAGGGAATTGTAATCAGATTATAAGTTTAATGTCACTGTGCTCTGTACAAAAAATATTTTATAAATCCACTCACATGAACAGGCCAAAGTTAGCACACAGGGGCTCTCAGCATTTAGAACTTCTAGGCAAGCATTTGAAGAGAGAAAGGGACAACTCTGAAAATAGGCATTGTACTATTTCTGTATGTTAGAGATAAAATTGAGTCTTCTCCTTGCCTTCTTTGGAGTGGCATGATTTACCTAAGTGGGGGCCTACACATGGAGAAAACAGTATAAAAGACTTGGACATGCAGCCAAACACCTCGTAGCCGACAGACTGATTGGAGTTATCGTCATCCGTCCTGAAAATCCTTCCATCACAGCGACGGAATTGGCGGACTGTATACATTGAGATCCCACCTTGATAAAAGTCTTGCTATGGCTTCCTCGTCTGTAATGCGGTGTAAATCGTCATTAAAGAAAGCAAAGTTATTTTCTCTCATGTGATTTCTTACCGCCGTATCACTATGGGAGAGGTATCGCCTTTTAATATCATATCTATATAGTTTCAGGATACTTAAAACACCGCAATTACAAAAGAACTTATTCCAACTTGTGAGCTATCTCCCCCTAGAGGAAATAAAGGGGGAAGTACTTCGAAGACCTCCTCTATCCCACTGACATGCATTCCAATGAGGAAGCAGAGCCTGGGGACTTGGAGGTGGGCTCCCCCATCTCTGGGACTGAGGTCACAGAGGTGGTCAAAAAACTCATTGATGGCAGGACCCCCGGGGTGGATGAGATACGCCCGGAGTTCCTCAAGACTCTGGATGTTGTAGGACTGTCTTAGTTGACGCGCCTCTGCAACATCGCATGGACATCGGGGACAGTTCCTCTGGATTGACAGACCGAGTTAGTGGTCCCCCTCTTTAAGAAGGGGGAACGGAGCTTGTGTTCCAACTACAGAGGGATGACACTCCTCAGCCTCCCTGGAAATGCCTATTCGGGGGTCCTGGAGAGGAGAGTCTGTCAGATATTTGAACCTCAGATTCAGGAGGAACAGTCTGGTTTTTGTCCTAGTCGCGGAACAGTGGACCAGCTCTACACCCTTGGCAGGGCCCTGGAGGGTGCACGGGAGTTTGCCCAACCCATCTACATGTGTTTCGTGGACTTGGAAAAGGCGGTCGATCGTGTCCCTCAGGGAATCCTGTGGAGCGTGCTCCAGGAGTATGGGGTACTGGACCCCCTGATAAGGGATGTTTGGTCCTCGTTCAACCGGTGTCAGAGTTTGGTCCACATTGCTGGCAGTAAGTTGAACCCATTTCTGGTAAGAGTTGGACTCCGCCAGGGCTGCCCTTTGTCACCGATTCTGTTCATAACTTTTATGGACAGAATTTCTGTGCACAGCCAGGGCGTTGAGAGGGTCCGGTTTGGTAGGCTCAGGATTGGGTCACTGCTTGTTGCAGATGATGTTGTCCTGTTTACTTCATCAGGCCGTGATCTTCAGCTCTCTCTGGATTGGTTCGCAGCCAAGAGTGCAGCGGCTGGGATGGGAATCAGCACCTCCAAATCCGAAACCATGGTCCTCAGCCAGAAAAGGGTGGAGTGCCCACTTAGGGTTGGAGGCGAGATCTTGCCCCAAGTGGAGGAGTTCAAGTATCTTGGGGTCTTGTTCACAAGTGAGGGAAGAATGGAGTGGGAGATCGACAGGCGGATCGGTGCAGCATCCGCAGTGATGCGGACTCTGCATCAGTCTGTTGTGGTGAAAAAGGAGCTGAGCCGAATGGTGGTCATGAGCTGTGGGTAGCGACCGAAAATATTAGATTGCGAGTACACGTGGCTGAAATGAGTTTCCTACGCAGGGTGCCTGGGCTTTCCCTTAAAGATAGGGTGATAACTCGGTCATCAGGGAGGAACTCAGAGTAGAGCCGCTACTCCTCCGCATCGAGAGGAGTCAGATGAGGTGGCTCGGGCATCTGATCAGAATGTCTGCTGGACGCCTCCCTGGTGAGGTGCACATCTAACTGTGAGGACGCACCGGGGAAGACCCAGCACATGCTGGAGGGACTATGTCTCCCGGCTGGCCTGGGAACGCCCGCGGGATTCCCCCAGAAGAAGGAAGAATGTACTTATTCTTCCTTCTTTTGTCCAGACTTTTGGGATGGTTCTTGTTTTATGAAGAACAGCTTTTCTTTTACTATCATGAGTTTCATTTGGCTTTGCTGTCTCTCATTGCATTTCTGAATCACATCCAGGGCTCTGTCTTTAATGATAAATTCCCATTTATCAAACATTTCTATTCTTTATGGCCCTCGACTACAGCATTCTCATGTATTTCCACATACGATCTTCCTAACTTCCTGTATTTCACTCATATCACCAGTGCCTTTTACTGGCCTCTCTGTTTATTCCACCATTTACATTCTTTTTTTTTTTTTCCCTTAATCTAACCCTGTTTTCTGTTCTACGTAGCATCATGGAGAGCCGCCTTTCTTTCCTTTTGGTACATAATCCTCCAAACAGAGGACCCTCGTTCACAAAATTACTTTTTTAATACATTCCCTATCGTGACCTCCCCAATGTCGCTTCACTCCAAATCCCTTCGATCCCTGGACACTTCTTACTACTTTTTACTACTTGTGAATTTCCCCTTGGGATTAATAAAGTATCTATCTATCTATCTATCTATCTATCTATCTATCTATCTATCTATCTATCTATCTATCTATCTATCTATCTATCTATCTATCTATCTATCTAAATAAACCGTGGAAGTAAAAAACAGAAGAGCAAAGTTTTCCAGTTTCAATCCTCTTTTAATATTCATTTTCCTCCCTTTCCCTTACTTATGACACAGCATCTAAGCATTTCATCAATTTGGCCAACTGTTTCTTTTTTGTGTCGTGTCAAGAGGCGCCCCAAAGTAGGAAAAGTCATCCTTCATGTGTCTAGCAGACGCGTTCCTAAAAATGGAAGTTACCCAACTTCAGCTCACTTCACCTTGTATGAATAACCTGCCATTTTAATAAAACAGTTTTTAATCCTTAGTAGCTTACAAGCAGTTCAATTTTCTTTCACAGTTTCTACTTCAATTACTGTGTGGAATCAGATGGCAGTTTTCAGGCTGGGAGACGTCAAATGTTGTGATTGTGCAGCCAGTGCTGTGGGCATTGGTTAGAGGAATGATGGGATGGGAAAATCAGGGGGGCAGCCAAGAAGTGCCTGAAAAAAGGGTCAAGATCAGTTATCACTGTGGTGACTCTTAAAGCACAGAGACACGAGCCCCCCAGGTAAGGAGAACCTCGCCTATGCAATATTCCCAGTAGAGAACTCCTGGCATTTGTCTTTCTTTTTAGGTATTCTGGGGTGTATCTCTGATGGGGTTTGCTGTTAGATTTGTGCTTGTTTGTCATTATAAATTATTATTATTATTATTATTATTATTATTATTATTATTATTATTATTAATTATTTATTTATTTATTTTTAGTTTTTCTGTTAGGAAAAAGGAAATTCTGCCAGGGAACAAATAAAAGCATTATTTAAACACAGGGCACTGAATCTGTGAAGCCCCAGCACTAAGTACTGCACTTTCTGACAGTTTGATTTGTTTTTATTTTAATTTAAATACAACTAAAGTATTTCCTCCCTGGCCATCGGACCTTACTGTGTTATTTGTTAATTACTATTGCCTAATTTTATTTTTGTATATTTGATCTTTTTTCTTTCTTTATCCTGTAAAGCACTTTGAGCTCCATCATTTGTATGTAAGTGTGCCATAGAGATAAATGTTGCTGTTGTTGATGATGACAAGTCAATTAATGAGCTCCTGACAAACAGCAGTCCATATGTTACACATTTTCTTCACTCTGTTTCACTCTTATAGTCTTATTAAAAATAAGGATTAGAATGACCAGAAAACTTCCCCATTTTTAATGTTAACATACAAACCAGTGCAGTAATATCTTTGTGAGATCAGATCTGTAAATTCCACAAGGAGCACCAATGGCACTGGCATAAATGTTTTGAAAATATTCTTTTCCTCCTCAAATTTAACAAACTACTTTTGAATTCTTCTTGTTGCCCTGCTTGTCTATTTTGATGTATTGAAGGTCATCTCCTTGAGAAATGATATTCACACAGCAATTAATAATACAGAACAATGTCAAACACTGCAAACAAACCCCCAAAATGGTCCTTTTCTTCATTTAAGTTGACTTCCTCACTTGAAGTAACTCTTACAACATCGGACACCACAAATCACCTACAAAGACATCAATTAGTACCCGCTTTAACAACACCTTTAACATCAGTAGTGCCCGCCACCATCTAGTCATTTTGTAAAAGAAGCCCACTGGCATGGGACAGAAAACAAAAACAAGAATAGAAGAAACGCCAGTCTAGCGCTTGTTTAGCAAGCGTAACAAAATGACTAACAAATGTTGACAGCCAGGAGTGAAAATAACTAATAAAAGTCCAATCACAGATTAACACTTGATAAAGCAACTGAACTTAATCTAACGACAAATTAACACACAAAGATCACAGAGCAGAGTTTTTTGTTTTTTATCATCATATTATCATTACTATTTATTATCTTGAGATCATTTTGTATTATCATATTTTTTTTATTCAACTTGTTTATTCTAAATAAGAAAGATTGACTTTACCTTTTATATTAAAATTTCCTGCTCGTAATTATAAATTAAATTTTACTTTTTTTAATTTTCCTACTGGGTATAACCCACTTATTATGTCCATCCATCCATTATCTAACCCGATATATCTCAACTACAGGGTCACGGGGGTCTGCTGGAGCCAATCCCAACCAACACAGGGCACAAGGCAGGAAACAAACCCCGGGCAGGGCGCCAACCCACCGCAGCACTTATTATGTAATTTTTAATTTCAGAAATATGTTTTTTGTCCATTTTTCTAAATGAAAGATTTATTCTGTAAATAGTCTACTGGCTTAAGCACAAAATATATACAAAATGGTGAAAAAGTAACTTCTACAGTCCTAATAACCTTTTATTTAATTAAGTAGATAAACTTTAATTATGTAATCTGCATTATGTACCAACAATTTTAGTAACATTTCAATAAAAAAAAAAAAACAATGAAACACTATTTTCCGAAATTCCATCGAAAACAAAAACGATAAGGAAAAAGCAGGAGAAGAAAATAGACACAAAAACTGCAGAAAACAAGATCTGAAATCTTTGCTGTCTTCCTCTAACAATATGATGCAAAGTCCACAAAGCACTGAAAATGTCTGACCTTTGAACCGCGTTTTTACTTGTGTCCGCCTGCACCGCTGACCATGTGACTGATTTTTTTTAACCTTTTCTCCTCCATCTGGTTATAAACCATGCTAGTTAGTAATTAATTTTTCAAGACATGTTTTGTTAAAAAAAAAAAAAGCTAAGAAATGTCATAAGTTAATATGTAAAAGTTATGCTAAAACAACAAGAATACAAACTCACAGGGAAGTGTGACAGATAGGGGGCTCTGTTGTCCCCTTGAACCCTCAGACCAGACACCAGATAAAAGTCCAAGATATTCATTTATTACAATAATAATAAACACAAATCACAATAATCAATCCTCCACACCTCCCAGCAGCTCAGTCACACTTCCTCCCAACTCGGCTCAAGCCGCTGGGGTTTCCCATCATCCTTTTAAAGTCCTCGACCCAGAAGTGCTTCTGATCCCCCAGTCCATGTGATTACCCAGCACTTCCGGGTCAGGTGAAAACTCCTCTTTTTCTTCAGCCCAGAAGTACTTTATTTCTTCCATCCTCGTGACAAGGAAGTACTTCTGGGCTATACGGAGAATACAAATCCTTGAGCCTCCCTTTAGTGTCGTCTGGTGGCCCTCATGGTATCCAGCAGGGCTGTGAAGGAAAACTCCAAGGTCCATAATGCCCTGCTGGAATTCGGGGCATCTCCATGTTGCAGGGAGGGCTCCACCTGTGTTATGGCTGTGATCAAGTAAAGTAAGTAATGAAGTAATGGCGGAGAGTGGCCTGTGGTATTTGATAATCTGACAATATCAGGTATGACAAGAAAATAAAAATCAAGTAGATAATCAAAGAAAGACAATCAGACAAGAAGACAAAGAGACAGGCAGTTCTTTTGTTTTTGCTTTGCAATTGTCTTTATTTTACTTTAAAGGACATTCTTTTAATTCTTCTATTGTGGATATGATTGGTCTGGGAGGGTCCTTTTCTGGTAAAAGAGAAACAGGCAATTAATCAAATTAGTAGAAAAACACAAAAATCATTGATATTTATAGGAGACTTTTAAGGCTCTCATGTGAGTTCAGTGATATTGTGAATTAATAGAAAGAGACGAGAGAGAAGGCCCTGCTGCAGTGAGCCATCAAAGAGCTGGTGAAGGAATCAAACACAGACGGAGGAGTAAGATACCTGTCGTTTAACAAAGACCCCTCTTTTGTCATATTAAATTTAAACATAATATTTAGTGAAATTAATAATAACAGGAACCAAAAAGTAAGGACAACTTTTCAAGAATGGGACCTCCTCTGTCCTTAAACTAACAACACACCTGTGAGATCCACAAATGTTTTTATGCCTGCAAACAAGTCAGTCAGCCCTTCATCTGGTCAAACATTTACCTCTGTAGGCCAAGCATGCTTACCGACTTATTGAAGTTAAAAAAAATCATCTTCAATATCCAAGTCCTCCTCCAATTCCTCCTCCAATTCCTGCTCCCATTCCTCCTCCTCCTCGTCCAGATCCAAATCTTTCACATGGTGGTTGCGGACTGTAAAGATTAAATAAAGACTTAAAGTCAGGATTTCCATCCCTTTCTTTTAACACTCTTCATGGATGAGAGGCTTTCTACTTGTAGGACAGCTGGCATAGTAAACAGTTACAATTTGCTCTCATCTCATAATGAAGCACTTTATGCAGATTAGGACCTTACATTAAAATAAAATAAGAATAAATAAATAAAGTGAGTTATTGCCACCCTAGAGTCCTGCCTCCTACAGCTCAGTGCACCTTTGTGTGTGAAGCTCATTGAAACAGCAGGCGGCCATTAAAGTCTCCTTCATTCACATCTCACTGAGCGGCCTGCTGTGTCCGTTTCAGGATGGAGGCTCAGGGGGTCTCTGTGAGTGAACTGAATACTGTGGGTCACCAGACACACACACACACACACGCACACACACACACACACACACACACACACACACACACACACACACACACAGACACACACGATTCATGGGCTTCAGCTACTCACCTAACCTCCAATTCTCACTCTGTGTGTTAAAGATTAAAGAAGAGCATGGAGTTTGCAGCATAAAAATAACAAAGGTCCTTTTTTATTGTGAATTTCATATTCTTACAGAATTAAAAAGCACACCAAGCATTCTCAAATAATAAGAGAATTCAGATTTGACCAAATGCCAGCCTTTAAACATTGAATTGAACATCTAAACTGTCACCAAATCCATCCACCCACCCATTATCCAACCCACTATATCCTAACTACAGGGTCATGGGGTTCTGCTGGAGCCAATCCCAGCCAACACAGGGCTCAAGGCGGAAACAGACCCCAGGCAAGACGCCTGCTTCTACTGTCTCACCAAATCTAATGCACAAATAGCACATCAAAGCTTAAGACCCTTCTGATCTGAGACCACTGCACAGGAGCTTTGTACAAATTTAATGAAAAAGAATAACGTAAAAGAGATAATAACTAGAGGAGGAATGAGAGAGTGAGGCAGAAACACTTTATATGAATACATAAACTGAGTTAGAGGACGTGAAGAAGGACGATTGTAAACACAAATCACTACTTGTAAGAGACCACCAGGGCTAACAATAAGAGAAAACAAAATGGAAGACATCTTAAAGTGTTCAATCAGCTTCTGAAATGTTCACAGTCAGAAGTCATTAAAGTGCACTTGAGACACCAAGCAGGGTTTGTACAAAGGCGACTGGACATCAGGACAAATCAGGACAGTGGCCACACATCAGAAATCAAATGACGATGATCATTTGTGCCATCTTGGTGTGAAAACAAGTCTTCTCTCATTTTAGTGCCAAGTGTGAATGGTGAAAGTCAGAGTGTGTGAGATCTTACAGGAAGATGACTGAGAAGAAAAATATCAAGTCTGAAGTAGCTGGTAACTGGAAGACTGATAAACCTAAGATTATCAGTTGATGCACATGAGCCAAATCCAGCCTGATTTCTCTTACCCCAAGTTATCTTCTCCCTCATTGTTTTCAGTTTCCCTAAGAGAATCTGTGGCTAATGTCTGCTTCAAAAGGAGAGCAATTTTTCTGACAAAAGCAAAATTAGACAGTCTGTGACTCCACACTGGTGGCATTCACCCCAGTTGTGACGAAATGCTCTGCCAGACTGGTAATGGGTCACATTAAATAGAATATTCCAGATGTCCTCATCACCTTCATTTTCTATAACAATACAGCATTGTAAATGCCATATCCCTTGCACTTCATACCATCCTGGCACATGTGGATAACACAAGCTGTAATATTAAAGTCCTGGTAAAAAGACTACAGCTCAGCACTTAATACTCTTGGACAAGCAAAGCTGAGCACAAAACTCCTCAAATTAGGATTCTGTGCCGCTGAAATTTAGGTTTCGACATCCTAATTACGAAGTCTCAGCATGTGAGATTAGCAGCATGACATCCTCCATGTTAACACTCAACTCATGCCCTCCATGGGGTGGTGTGCTGAGCCCCCTACTATGTTTGAGGTTGACAGAATGTCCAGGTTATTCTAACATTTTATTCAGATCACCTACAATAATGAGAGGAGGTCTCCCTGCTGACTCAGTGGTACCAGGTCAATAATCTCACACTAAATGTTAGTAAACCAGGAGCAGGGCAGAGACTTCAGGAAGAAGAAAGAAGACAACATTGACTTTGACATCGGACAGGATGTTGTGGAGAGAGAGAGCACCTTTAAATGTCTCAGAGTGACCATCACTGACAAACTGAGGTGGGCACAACATGAGTATTTCATGCCTTGTCCAGAAGGCTCACTGTTGCCTCTTCTTCCTCAGATGTCTGACAAGATCTTATTTTTCTCCATCTGCTCTCCTGAACTTTTACAGGTGCCTAGTGGAGTCGACGCTCAATGGCTGCACCACATCATGACATGACACCTGCACAGCTCAAGAGTGTAAAGCCCTGCAGATGGCACTGAAGGTGGCACAGAACATGAATGGCACCCAGCTGAGCTGCCTTATCTCAGGACGTACACAACACTCGCCGTTTTAGAAAGTCAAACAGGATCATTAAAGACCTCGGCCATCCTTCACAGCTGCTTTTCCTGCACATCCCTTCAGAGCCTTTGGCACTCGCACACCTTATCTAGTGAGTCACTTGTAAAGTTTCAGATTAGCATTTTATCTGTGAATTTGTCACAACGCTCTGTGCCTGCACCAGTGAAGAGCGCAAAACGAAAATCAACTGAATTGATTTGAGCTGAACTGGGAGATTCAGAGACAGTTTCTAACCACAATCAGTAAAGTTGTTAAACAGTCAAACATAAGAAAAAAATTGTCTGAATAAACTGTGTATATCTATGTATATATCTTGTATTTATGTATTTAATTATTTCCATGTGTATTTCATCTAAAAAGAATTTCCGCATACTATGTTCACATGACAATACATCCATCCATTATCCAACCCGCTATATCCTAACTAAAGGGTCACGGTGGTCTGCAGGAGCCATTCACAGCCAACACAGGGTGCAGGGGAGGAAACAAACCCCGGGCAGGGCGCCAGCCCACCACAGGACGCACAGACCAGGGACAATTAAAGATCACCAATGCACCTAACCTGCATGTCTTTGGACTGTGGGATAAAATCGGAACACCTGGAGGAAACCATGCAAACTTCACGCAGGGAGGACCCGGGAAACAAACCCGGGTCTCCTAACTGCGAGGCAGCGTCATTTTAAACATCAGACGTCTCTAAAATCAGACACAGGCTGAGAGTTTGTAATGGCAGCTGCTGAATTCAGGATAACAAGGCGTATAAAGTTTAAAAGAGAATTCATAATGAAATCCGATCATTCACTCCACCTTTCACAGTCTGTGCTTTACTATTCACAACAACATCATTATATAATCACAGCATTTGCGTTAAGCACAAATAGTTCAAAAGAGACACTTAAAGTAAAAAGAGCAGCTGCTCAGGGACCTCAAATCTCCAAAATATCCGACATAAACGCAGTGCTTGTGTTGTTTGTTGATTCGTTGATGGCTACGGATACAAAATCAGCCCTGCTGACTCCATCTATCACTCGACTTTGGATTTGCTCTGCCAATACGTGAACCCAAAATGCTGGAACTTGTTTCATGTCTTCATCAACTTTATCCATTAATTTATCACTCGCTAGCTCCAGTAAATGCCTACAACAGACTCTTTGAGTTCCACCATTCAGTAAAGACTTTATTATTCTTAGCCAATATTCATGTAACATGGAGGGAAGAGCTTGTTGCTCAGTGTTGGTGAGTCAGTGAATGGCTGATTATTTTCTTGTCTTGACCACAACTCACTTCTAGATCTCGATTTTCCTGCACTGGGCCTACAACTGTGGTGGATAAAAGAAGATTTCTGCTCCAAAACTGAATGGACACGGAGCTCTGTGAACACAGTCGAGGACAGAGGATGTGCCCCCTGTTGTGTGTGCCATTGTGTGTATGGCACTGCACTCCGCTCTTCTTTGAACACGTCCATGTTTTGTTGTCTGATGTCTGAACAGTCGATGTGCACAGACGCTCACAGACACACAGGCACAACATCTGGAGGAACACAGTCACAGACTTGCCTGCTTGCCTAAAATGACTGCTGACAAAATGTTCCACAAATCCTTGTGACTACACAAACATGCAAAGTATAAAGATTTTCTATTGTCTTAATTTCAAGAGAGGAAACGTTTTTAGTTAATTATAAGAGTTTATCTCTACTTTAGTTTATATTAAAAATGACAAGTGAATTAATTGTAATGAGCCTCTCACAAACCAGAGCGATCTGTAAAAGAATTTAAATAAGTTATTGAGCAGCACATTCTCCATTCTACTCACAGAAACTTTGAGGAAAATGCTTTAGCTTTTAAGGCTGTGGATGATTCCTCCTCTGAAACACAATTCTGAAAAGTAAGAACAAAAGTATAATGTGGCTTTAGTAACTGTAAAATAGATTTCACATGAACTTCTGACAAGATATTTAAAAGCATAAAGAAAGAAATAGAAAAGAAAAAGTTTTTGTGAACACATTTCAGTTTAAATGTCAAAGATCAGAACTCACAGAAGCCATTGGCAGAGAGCACAGGCACAACAGAACCAGCAAGGCGGCGAGTCTCATGGTGGGGCTGACACTGAGATGTCTGTTGTGATCAACAGCAAGACCTCCTTATATAGCACATCAGGTGGGGTGGGACAGGACTACAGGGTGGGGATGAGGACAACTGGGGAGGAAAGACAATTCAATTCAGATTTTGTTTGACTTGGAAGAAGGACAAGAAGAAACTTCAATCAAACCACAAACCGCAAAGGAGAGGTCAGTAGTTATAGGCAGGGACATTCTGTTAAAATGATTAATGACCTTTAAGCCACGCGCCCTCTGACGTCATACCGGAAGTCCCGCCCCGCTGACACAAGACCGGAAGTACCGCCTCGTCGCCTCCTGATGACGTCACTCCGGAAAGTCCCGGCCCCTCACGTGACCTCTCTCCTCCCCCTTTGGCACTGCCCCCTGGCGGCGGTTGGTTGAAGGGCCCCCTGTCCCCGCCCAGACTCCGCCTTGAACCCTCCCCCGGCCCCTGATTGGTTCTCCTTTCTGTCAGGGGGACTTTGATGGATGTCTGTCCCCTCCTTGAACCCTCCCACACCCACCTGCCTGCCCAGGAAACTGTCAAGGGCAGTTTGATGGATGTCTGCCCCCTGTTTGAACCCGCTCCCACCCCACACCCACCTGCCTGCCCAGGAAACTGTCAAGGGCAGTTTGATGGATGTCTACCCCCTCCTTGAACTCCCCACCGCCCCCCTCTCCCGAAAGACAAGCCCGGGCAAGTGACAGCCTTTACCTCGACAAGCTCAGACATGCCCGGGCCTGCCTTGGCCCTGCCCCTTTCTCTGCCACAAGCCCAGACAGGCCCGGGGGGCTGCCTCGGCCCCCGCCCTTTCTCTGGCACAAGCCCAGACAGGCCCGGGGCCTGTCCTGACCAGCTCAGACATGCCCAAAGTCGCCCTGCACCAGTCCCAGCACGTTCACGAAATTAAAATCTCTATCTCATCTTGGCCTCTCTAAGTCAAGCTGCTTTTTTGCCCCTCACACAGACAACAAACTGTCAGCTGGAAGACACGGTCTGAGCCAGCCAGCGCGATCGCACCCTGTTTTGTCGCGCTGGTCAGGCCGCACCTGACGGGCAGCCTTCCCACACTTCCCAGCCGCTTCTGAAAGGGCGGAATAAAACAGCCAAGCATTTTGTAAAGACTCTGACCGGGAAAATGGAATCTAGGCCCTAGATCCCAGCGTTGCCTCTCCTGCTTTGGGTAAGAACCCCTGTATCTATTATTTAAAATATCTATCTCATCTTTGGTTCATCTAAGTCAAGATGCCTTTTCCATCTCACAGAAAATCCTAGAGAGAATCCCAGAGAGAATGACCAAATGTCAGCATTTCTCAGTCAGCTTCCCCCCACCCCCCTGCGAACAGGCCTGGCTCTCTCTCCACATACAGAAAGGAAAGTCTGTGCGCGTGCCGGCTCCTGATGCTTTCAGAACGCTGACACGCGGCTAGAACCCCCACCCCCCATGCCATGCGCTTTCTTTCTGGCCGTTTTGAACACCCATCCCCCATAAAGTCATGAGCTCTACTTCATTTTTAAAGTGAAGTTTAGGTTCCGGCAGGGATGCTTGCATCCTTGAGCTGTGTAACTCATAGGATGACTCCCACGCCGCTGAGGAATTCTTTTGAGGTCCTTCTCGGGGAGTAAAGAAAGGCCCTTTGAAGCTGCTTATGTCATTTTTCATCTCTTTTAAGGGAGTTTAGGACCATCCCTTATCTGGGCAACTCAAGGTCTGACCGCAACAATATTCAGATCTAAATAGGGAAAGGACGGCTGTTTCATATTTACTGGAGATGCAGAGATCACCTTTTCAGCAGATAGGCACCTGGCCGTGTAAATTGTCTGATAAAATGGTCCATATCTGTGATTATAAATTACCGCTCAACCTTCAAAAAATTCCGGTGTGTTTGTATAATGGACCATATCTCTGAATATAAATGACAGTTCAAACTTCAAAAAATTCTTTTCGTATAAAATAACCCCACGAATAGCCCATAGGTCTTACACGTCTGCAAACCGCTAAGAAAAAACAAGATGAATGTCTCTCAAAATGGTGCGTCTTATCAGCATTAATTGAACGTTACCTTGTAATTTGTAATGGCTAAAATGCAATATTAACATTCTTCATACTGACTACTTTTGCAAAAGCTATTGTCCCGCAAGATCACGGTAAGCATTATTATTATTATTATTAATCCCTATTCATAACTATTATAAGCGCTAAACGAGCATATATTAAAAATTTTAAGTCTGATTCCTTATGTTTTTTTTTGTTTAGAGGTCTATATCGAGACTGATTCGGGAAATGGTAATTCATTTTTACAAATATTTTGTTTAAAATGTGGATGGGGTGATTATCTGAGCATGATTACGGGAGTTTCATGGTTTGATTATCTGAGCATGCTCGAGTTTGACGGGGTCGGACACGAGCAAGATGAAAAGCGCTCCTAACCACTCACCAAATGAAATGTAATTATTTTAAGGCAAACTATTAACTCAATCCGTAATTTATCAGGCTTTAAATGTAAAAGTGTGAACTAACCACATGAACTGTCCGTGTGAGTGCATTTTCAGTGTGCTGTATGCCGGGTGTGTATTGGCATATGTGTCAGTATACATAAAGCAAGTTTTATTTAAAAACTTACAGCTGAATCCTTTATTTATTTATTTTAGAAATTTATATCCAAATAGATTCTTCAAACCATGATGTTGATGATTATGAAAGAGGTAAGATAATTTTGAAAATCGATAAAGTGTTTACAAAGTTCTTACGGATGCGTGTGTGTTTACAAAGTTCCTACCGATCGCTTGTTGTTATGGCAGCGCGTGCCTGTGATTACTCACGCTCTTGTAATATTATGCTTTCGCTAAATGTCATTATTTTCATTCAGAATTGTCGAGCCCAAAGTCCGCAGGGTTTTTAGAAGCGCCATGTGTCTTGTTAAATCATAGGGTAAATGAATATTATAACATGTTCCTGTTTGTATCAGGGCCGGTTGTCTAATCTGAAAAGTTTGTGTCCATTTTACTGTATGGAGTGCACGTGCGCTTTTTTAAAATGTTTTGGGTTGTTACAATTAGCCTAGCATCTGCGAGAGTCTGTCTAGCCACCATAAAAGAATTTTTATAGTGCCGTGCTTCTATAGGCCTGAACTGGGAGTGAAAAGGGAGGAGGGGAGGGGGTTGACGCGTAATAAAACCTCGGTTTATCATCAGCCTGCATGTGTGTGTGTGGAGTCTGCGTGTGACAGTGTGTGGCCTGTTATTTTAAAGAGTATATTCATTTTGTTTGTGCAGCAGCAGACCATGCTATTTTAAAGAACTTGTGCATTTTGAATGTGGGCGTGTGGGTCGGTGGGTGTGTGTGTGTGTGTGCGTGTGTGCGTGCATGCGTGTGTGTGGCCTGTTATTTTAAAGAGCGTATGCATTTTGTTTGAGCTACGACAGGCAATGGGCGCAGGGGAATGTTATTTTAAAGAGTTTATGCATTTTGTATGCTTGACTGTGTGTGCGTGTGTGTGTGTCTGGCCTGCTATTTTAAAGAGCGTATGCATTTTCTTTTTTGTAGACGAGAATCCTTTACAGAACGAAACAGTTTCTGAAAGGGAATCCCCTGAGTTGACCAATCTCAGTAAGTGCCATTTTCAGTGTATCGAAGAAAAAACACAGGGGTACACACGTATCTCCAGATTTAGTGAAAAGAGGTCTTTAACTGAAAAGGGCATACTTTTATTTTCAGGTTCCCCGGGTGTTTTAACGCAGTTGTTGGACGGTTCAGACAATCTGGGCCTCTATCGTAACTGGAGGGCCCCACAAACACCACCCCCTTCTGAGATCAGCATCGAGCATTCTCGCACACCCTCTGTCAGCCACGGACGGCATTCTCCCATTCCCTCTGAAAGCAGCGGACGGCGTTCAGACCACCGGGTGTCCCCTTCGCTGACAACGACTCACTCTGACCACGGATCTCGGCGTCAAAATCGTTATTCATCACGATATTCCCTCCGGCCTGAACATGAACAGAGACATCGAGAAAGACTGCAAGAGCTGACTGAAAACCTTGGCCTATTACTGGAGCAATTTGTAGAATTAGAGGCTCCTATGTACAATTCCATACCCGAAATGTGCTTACATTTGATGCATCTGTATGCTTTTTACATGGATCTAATCCGAAATTAAAGGATAGGTTTTATATTACTTTTTTGCATGAAAAATAACATTGACTGCAAATTACTATTATTATTATTATTATTATACTCTGTGATCATAACTGTCACCTTTGATTAAATTTAGGTCATGCCTGAAAACGGGTCTAGCAGCAGCAGTGGCAGCAGCGGCAGCAGCGGAAACAGCAGTGACAACAGTGACAGTGACTGCAATGGCGATGTATCAGACAGTGGGTGTGAATATCCAGCAGGGCGTAAAGGTAGGAAAAGACCATCCAGTGAAAACCTGAGACTATTAAGAGAGATGTCTGATAAACTTGAATATTCTCTAAAGCCCCCTAAAATCCCCACCCCTCCACGATCTCCTGAAATTGTTCAATCACCATTCCCCATAACACATCCGATCGATAATTTTGACCTGATTAATAATTCGCTCCAGGCTCTAAATTCTGATGAAATAGCCGTAGTTAACGCTCTGCTGGAGCTTTTGAAGAATACCTCTTCTGAGGCCAGAACGTCTTCATCCCCTTCACCACCGCCTCATACCCTAGACACGAATGTCATATCCCCACAACCTTCTACCTCAGGGGTCTCACGTACATCGTGTACATCAGGTACCTCAGGGCCCAGTAACGCCTGTCTTCAACAATCGCCTGTTGAGGCCTTAACAGAGTCGGGTAATTCACCCCAACATCCTCAGACGGGGTCGGGAGTGACTAATTTGTCCAGGGTAAACTCGAGTCTCGAAACCAACTCTCCACAGCCCTCTACCTCGCATACGGAGAATCCTTCATCTCCAGAGCCGTCAGTAAATTCTCCACAGCCCTCTACGTCGCATACGGAGAATCCTTCGTCTCCAGAGCCGTCAGTAAATTCTCCACAACCCTGCACCTCTCGATTAAATAATTTGTCTATCGCAGAGCGTCCAAAATTTAACAATATCGAGGTTAGACACCGTTTCAATTTTTCTGAGGCCTACGCGCTGGATTCATTCGCCGAAGTATTTCACCATATCCACGAGACCCTTCAGCAACTTTTAGACAGTTTTACGAGTACTTTGAATCCTCAGGATTTAGTGCAGCTAGAATTACGTGCTGATTCTCTCAACCCCGGTGTTTTTTCCCTAACCCCGGCGGGCACGCTTTCTGTCGAGGACTTTTTTCATCAAATTGAGTTACTTCTCCAGAGTCACGCCACAATTTTAGCCGATTCTAGTCTGACGCTAATCGTTCAGGTAGTCAGGGTTCCGGCTGGCGGAGGGGCTCATGGGCGTAAAGCATGTACCCTTTTCAACGATGTAATCGTTCAAAAGAAACGGAAGCACCTATGGATCTCTTTCAGCCCGGATGATCAGTGCTGTTTTGCCAGGGGATTGCTGGCTGTATTAAATGACAGGTTCAGAAACAATCAGAAACTGTGTGAACAAGAGGCTCGTCAACTGCACGACAGGGTCGGGTTATCAACGGATCAGAAAGTAGCATTTTCAGATGTAGAAAAATTTGAGAGGTTCATGGGTATTAAAATTATCACCTGGTACCGGGAACCGAACACTAGCGCTCTATTAAAATTTGAAGCGTCCCAAGGCCGAAAATCAAAGACGGCGTTCTTGTTTTTGCACCATGAGCATTATTACGGTATTTTGAATCTAAAAGGCTTTCTGGGATTTGACTACATCTGATATTCTGACCCGTCACGACATCGCTGCGAGCAGCATTGCAACGTGTGTTTATCTACAGACTGTCGCTCGGTTGACGGGGAAGCTATTCGATGTACCGATTGCCATCGTTTCTGTCGATCGAGGTTTTGCTTCGATCTCCACAAAACGCGTAAATTTAATAAAAAGAGGCATCGGTCTGAAAGCCTCTGTGATACCCAGAAAGTCTGCGCACTCAGCAACCAGAAATACGTGGTGAATGCCGAGTCAAAACCTCACAAGTGTCGACCCAAACACTGCCGCGTTTGTAGAGCGGTCGTGGAAGAGTCGGATGCAAATCATCAGTGTTTTATTCAAAGCTTACCGGTAAGACCGCTCCAAGAAAACTATGTCTTCTACGATTTTGAGTGCCGTCAAGATGACGGAACCCACATCCCCAATTACATCCACTGCATGCATTGGAACGGTCAA
Source organism: Polypterus senegalus (assembly GCF_016835505.1). NCBI lineage: Eukaryota > Metazoa > Chordata > Cladistia > Polypteriformes > Polypteridae > Polypterus > Polypterus senegalus. The sequence continues at coordinate 230,145,576 of NC_053157.1, read as the reverse complement.
TCTTGGAGTTGGCCCGGTGAGGATTGCGTAGCAAAGTTCTTCCACAGATATCGACGTCCAAAATACGAAGATTACACGTTCATAGCTCACAATTCTAAGGGGTATGACGGCTATTTCCTTTTGAAATATCTCGTCGAGAGCGGACAAACTCCGTCTGTTACATCTCAGGGGTGTAAACTAATGTGCTTTATAGAAGAAGATTATAACTTGAGATTTATCGATTTGTTGAACTTCTTGCCTATGAAATTGAGCAGTATGTCCAAAGCCCTGGGATTCCAGGCTCAAAAAGGGTACTTTCCCCATTTCTTTAACACCGCTGAAAATCAAAATTACATCGGACAGTACCCCGAGCCTAAATATTACGGTTTTGAGCACATGATGAGCCAGGAAAGAGAGGAGTTTTTGTCTTGGTACGATTCGATTAAAAGCGGTACCTTCAACTTTAAACAAGAAATGGCCTACTATTGTAGAAACGACGTGGTTATTTTGAGAACGGCGTGCATGAAATTTAGAGAGGAAGTGCTCAGGATCGGCAATGTCGATCCTTTTCAGTGTATGACCCTAGCTTCTCTCTGCCTGTCCATGTACAGACAAAACTGCATGCCCGATAATGCAATCGGAATCATTCCAAGTGATCATTACAAAAGCACTCACAAAGCTTATTCTAATGCTTCTATTCAATGGCTGATGTTTCTTTCCGAAAAGGAAAAAATAAACATTCGGCACGCCCTGAATCACGGTGAAGTCAAGATGGGTTCCTTTTATCTAGATGGTTACGCCGAAGTTCAAGGTGTCCCGACGGCCTTTGAGTTCGCTGGCTGCTTTTATCACGGCTGTCCAGAGTGCTATGAGGCGCAAGCCAAACATCCTCTCACCGGGGCTCCTTATGCCGATTTGTTTCAAACGTTTGACAACAAACTCAGGAATTTGCGTGAAACATTTCATCTGACGGTGAGGGTCCTTTGGGAACATCAATGGGAACACATGAAAAAAGAGGACTCAGAGCTTCAGGATTTCTTAAGACGCTTTGAGTTTCCTGAACCTATCAATTCCCGTGACGCCCTGTATGGAGGGCACACCAACGCGATCAAATTATATCATAAGGTTCAAGGCGACGAGCAAATGCATTATTACGATTTTACGAGTCTGTACCCTTACGTCAACAAAACAAAAACCTACCCGATCGGCCATCCGACCCTTGTTTTCCAGGAGTTTGGCGATCTTAAGAAATACTTCGGGCTCAATAAAATCACCGTGTTAGCCCCTCGCAATTTGTACTTTCCGGTCCTCCCTTTAAGAATTTGTGATAAATTGATGTTTGTTCTGTGTCGTACGTGCGCAGAAACCCAGACGTCCACCGGCCTTTGCCACAACGATCGGGAAAGGTCTTTAACAGGAACCTGGTGCAGCGTTGAGATACTCAAGGCCTTAGATAAAGGGTACAGAGTTTTAAAGATTCACGAGATATGGCATTACGAACAGAGTACCGCAGATTTATTTTCCGAGTACATCAAAATTCATCTGAAAGGCAAACAGGAGGCCTCCGGGTGGCCCTCCTGGGCCCGGGACGAAGCGTCCTGCCGGCGCTATGTAGACGACTATTTCTTAAAAGAAGGTGTATTATTGGAGAGTGTAAACATAGCCTCCAACCCACTAAGAGACAAATTTCCAAGCTATTTCTGAATTCTCTTTGGGGAAAATTTGGTCAGAAGCCTAACCAGCTGACCACGACGTTTGTTACACACACCCAAGAATTCTTCGATTACCTGTTCTCAGACGTGTATCGGGTCTCCTATTTTGGCTTTATCAGCGACGAAATCGCTCAAGTGCAGTGGAGGTATGCGGATGATAGATACGTTCTACCCGGACCCGTCAATGTGGTGATCGCCGCTTTCACCACGGCCTATGCCCGGTTAGAATTGTACGAATTGTTGGATCGTTTAGGACCGAGGATTCTGTATCATGATACAGATTCCGTTATCTTCACAGCATCGCCCGGCCAGTACACTCCGCCCCTCGGGGACTATTTAGGTGAACTCACCAGCGAACTAGATCCTGACGACTTCATAGAAGAAATTGTTTCCGGGGGTCCAAAAACGTACGCGTACAAAACGTTCAAAGGCAAGGTCTGCATGAAAGTCAAGGGCATTACTCTCAATCACAAAACGGTTCAAATGGTAAACCTATACTCATTAATGGATCTAGTGCATAGTTTTGTAGAACAAGACGTCACGAAAGAAATAACGGTTCACGGAACGCAGATTCATAGGAACAAAAGAACCTGGCGTTGCAAAATCGTCCACTCAGAAAAAGATTCAGAGTGGTGTACAACAAAAGGGTTCTTTTGCCCGATTTCACATCTCTCCCCTATGGATACTAAAGAGGGTTTTGACGTTAGACTTCAGCATCCGTTCTCAAAAATAGTCTCGGGACTCTCCTGTTCTGGTAAATCGCATTATGTGAAAAAGCTTTTGGAGCACGCGGACCATGTACTTTCTCGCCGACCTGACAATATAGTCTGGTTTTATAGCTGCTGGCAGACTCTGTACGATGAACTGTTAGCCCACTTTCCCAGTATCAGATTTTTGGAGGGGTTACCCGTCTCCTTAAGCGACGATGAACTACTGCCGCCTGACCGAGTAAACTTGGTGATTGTCGACGATTTGATGGAACAGGCGAGCCATAGCCAAGAGATAGAGTGGGCCTTCACAAAATATACTCATCACCGGAATTTGTCCATCATTTACTTGGTCCAAAATTTATTTTTTCAAGGCAAGAAAAGTAGAACGATAAATCTGAATGCCAATTACATTACCCTGTTTAAAAACCCAAGAGATAAGCTGCAAATTACGAATTTAGCGCGTCAAATGTACCCCGGCAGGGTGAAATTTTTCTTGGAGGCCTTTGAGGATGCTACGCGAACCCTTAGGTTATCTGTTGGTGGATCTGAAAGCCCAGACGCCTGATGAATTTCGTTTACGTACCGGATTGTTTCCTCCCGACTGGCCTGTGGCCTCGTCGTGAAAAGATAAAGACAGGCGATTTCCCGAGTATTTGAGAAAGAACCGGCATGTCGATCAGAATAAAAAGAAATCTCCCTCTGCTCAAGACCCTACACAGGGTCTCCTGTCGCCGAAGAAAAGCGCTGTTGAGCGAGGCTCCGGACGATTTCATTTACGCTCTGGCCGAAATAGCTCTCAATACTTTAAAGGCCACGTACCCTGACTTCCAGACAGTTCAAGTTGCTGAAGAAGCATCGTTGCTCCATCAAAAAACTTGGCCATAAAAAACTCGCCGTTAAAAAGAAAAAAGTCCTTTTAAATCAGAAAGGAGGGTTTCTCGGGGCCCTATTAAGCGCCGCCATTCCTTTCATTACTAGTTTAATAGGTTCGAGATTATAAATATGGAATACACGCGCAAGATGTACCTGGTCCCACAACAACAAATGGTTCAATGGCCTCAGAAAGCCCCAACTTCCACAGACCTTTTAAGCGCTACGGAAAGTGAACTGGATAAACAAATGAAACTCATACTTGAGCGCGACTTTGAGCGCCGATGCAAAAGTAAAACTTTATACGACCGTCTTACAAAGATACCTGACCTTTGTGAAAAAGCGGATAAAGAATCCGGTTCTCTGACGTTATTGCTGCCTGCCGAGAGCCAGGAGGAGCCGTCGGGAGCTCTCAAAGAGGCCCCGAGTTCCCCAGAAGAAAGGGTGTATGACGAGATTTTGAAAAGTGCTCCAGAAAAATCAAAGAAATATACTGAAATTATTTTACAGAAAATGTCGCATCACCCTAATACAACCTACTGGAATGGCTTGGGAGAGTTTGTGTTTCGTGGAGAACCTTTACCCGGTACGAATATGGTCGATCTCATGCGAAACTTAACCGTCCGTCACAACATCCCGTCCTATTGGAGACCTAGGGGGTGGAAAGAATTTATTAAGGCCCTGGCCGGTTTGAACATCCCAACCTCTGCTGTGCGAACATCGACACGAGAGAGCTTCTAGAGAGTTTCAAAACTTCTGCCCCGGACGGGGCCTCTACCTTTGCTGTCTCTGCCTCGGTCCCTGCTGCTGCTCCTTCCGATACACCTGTGGGCAAGAAAACCAGATCTCGCAGAAAGAATGAATGGATTCCTTATTGAAATGTAATTATATTTTTGTTTTTAATAAAATATTATATTGGATTACACAGGTGGTCTATTCTTTATTAAGACGATGACAGGGCTAGAACTTTGCAGGCAGGGATGATCCTGAAAACCTCTGGGAGCGTTCTTAGACAAAGTGTTGACAAACTTTTGAACCATATCATCGTTCTTGGTGACTTCATTAAAATACAGGTTCATGACCTCTTGATAAGAACGTCCTTTCCCTCTGTGATGCAGGAAAAAAATACAATGTTGTCCGCAGACGTTAGAAGACCAGCTTTGAAGCTGTCGGGTATGGTGAATAATGTCTTTACAGTTTCTGTTTAAAAAGCTGTATATTTCCTCAGGAAAATAGATAAAGTCTGGTGGGGCACCGTAGGAATCAAAAATTCTCCAGTTCCATCTTCTCTGAGATGTATGGCCAACCAGTGTTCTCCGGGTTGATTTTGACGGTGAGTATTGGCGCGATCATGGTCGGGAGATCCGTGATATCTTTTCTGGCAGTTGGTCGCACGCCAGCACTCCGTAAAACAGCTTTTCTGTGTACGGATTACTGGACAGGAGTTTGTCGAACTGCAGGGTGTTCATGCTTTTTTAGTAATCATAAAGGATGTTTCTTCTCTGGTTTATTTCAATAATGTTGTCAAAGACGGCGTACACTATTAGATTCACCGTATGGGGTAGGGGTTGTCGAAAGCGGATTTCAAATCTCATGTTCCCGGTTTTCATCAAGGAGAAATGGTCTCCGCATTCTTGATCGGGTGTCAAATCAAAGGCAAAGAGAGTGTATCCCTGGGAGAATTCAGAGCGTTTGATGGCTAAAGGCTGGTCTTTCAAATGCTTTCGGAGGCCAGCACGAGGTTGTAATATTCTCGAGCTGTGATGTCATTAGCAAAATCAGGTTGAAATGGTTTGGCGGAAATCTGCTCTCCGTCCAAATACAAGGCCAGGAACTCCACCTGGTTATGCTTGAAATTGAAAGGGTTTCGGGCATAATCCCCTGAAAAGGCATCATTATCCACCAGGCCTAGGACCACGTACTTGGGTATCTGTCCCAAGAACAGGTTCTCCTGATTGCTCACTCGGATCCCGGCTGGCATGCTGAGAACTTTCATATTCACTCTTTCCACGGGGTACTTGGCATTGGCGTTGGTGAGAGCGTGGGCGTGCCCTATTTTCACCGCCGCCGAAACTTTAACTTTCTTAACAAAAAGAGCGGCGGATAAAATGTTTACTTTGTAACGCTCGGCATCTCCGGACATCAGACAGAATTCATTTTGCTCCGTACCATTTTATTCTGACATCCACCCGTTTAGAATTAATTTTTCTTGAAAAATAGGTCGGAATGAATAGGCCCGAGGAGTTCTACTGTTTTACCCTGGGCGTATATCCGTTTCTTTTTGAACCCCTCATTCGGCCATCCAAGGCGGTGTTTTCATGTTAGTTGGCCGTGTCTTTGTAAAAAAGACCCGAAGCAAATTGAAACTTGAGAGTTTCATTGCTGTAATTTAACAATTCCTCAAAAAGGGCCCTGTACGGGTAAAGGCTGGAACTCTGGGATATTAAGCGATCACCCAAGGTGACATCCACTTGCGAAAATAAAGGCGGCTATCGGATAATTAACCAAGGCTACCCGGGCCCCTTGGCCCGGATTAGTTCCGTCGGCATTGACGATTTTGCATCGGACGTGTAGAAGCGTATTATTCAGGTACAAGTAGTCTTCCCGCTCCGGTAATCAGAAACTCCAACGGGGCGACTTCCGATAGAGCTGAGAGAGGGGGGACCTCGACGTAGATGCTTTTTTCTACGCTAGTCTGAGTATAGGGTACCGTAAACAAGTCCAGTTCAGATTTCACACACTCTTGAGACATTCGATGAACGAAAGACATCTTGAGTTAAAAAATGTTTTTCGATTTCTTTTTTCTGCGGGCGCGGGACTTATCCTTGTGTCGGAGAGAAGAAAATGATGTAAAAGCTGAACGCCGCGTCTTTTTGATGATCGGAGCGGCGCGTGATCCGGGCAGTCTCTTACATTTAGTTTTCCTCATCACCATCAGACCCGACCCCGATTGATTTTCTTCCTTCCTCGAGTCATCGCTCCGACATGGCCCCTGCCACCACGTCTTTGACAATATTCTTAGCGGCTGATTTAATGTGGGTTTGACAATTTGAACCTCTTTTCAAGAGAGGCAAAGCTCGTCTAAACAACCCGCGAAATATTCCTCCGATCCCAGAGCCATACATCACGGGGACCCCAGAAAACCCGGGGAGGCCATTGCCCTCTTGGGCTTCATAATAATGCACGTAGGGGCTAGGGTCCAGGTAAGATCTCATCTCTGTATTAGTCGTGTATACAACTTTTACAGGGTCTGAAATGTAACTTGACAATGACTTTACCAAACTGAAATGGAACAGGTTTGTTCTGATCCGTCTTTATTTCAACGGTCAAAGTATCAAACTGACTCTTGCTGACCGGAGCGTAGTGCGGCCTGTCGTAGGTGATTGTGGTAATCTTATTCATCTCATCCTCAATATGTACGCATCTCAAGAGAGGGACGTAGCTGTCTCCGACTCTTTGGTGAGACACAATGTCGCTGTAGACGTACAAGGTATAAAACCCCGCTCTGATATCCGCGGGGTAAGGAGCTTCATTCACCAGACCTGTGTTCACATCCGCTGAGCTCCTAAAATCCTCCCCAACTGTCCCTTGACATGCAGAGATTCATCCTTGACGGTGCTTACGACGTAGAATCTTCGCTCCAGAGCACTGTACCGGAATCTCATGGTGTTTTCAGGTATTGGAGTGTTGGCTGAACCGCCTCGATGGCTAGGGTTCTTCGCCAACGCTTCATTCATCTTGGAGGTCACTTTCTCGAGGCTAGCGTAATACCCCGATGGAATAGTATAATATTTAACTAATCTCGGGGACACCACAATAAAATTATTATCCGGTTTATCTAGGGTATTCCAGGTGTGCGGATATTGAATTTCGGCCAATGCCACTTCCCAGGGCCCTGTAGTTCGATGGGGGCGGCTAATTTGACGGTAAATTCTGCGATGGTGTTATTAGGGAAAACATCCTGGGAAGAATTGCTGGGAAGAACGACGTAAAAGCTTTTTCTCTCCATTGTGAAAACCCTGTGAATGAAATACTATTTTTCATTCTCAGTATTTAACGTCTTGCGCGTAGCTTTCAGGGATCCAACTGTTAAACTTTTCGGGCCATCCGAGCCATTTCACCAAAATATGCTTTTTTCTACGGATATTTTTTTTCGCCAAAATCTTTTCGATCCTGAAGACGTCCGGCCCTCGAATCTTTTGTAACTCTGCATCGTAAAAGGAACCTATAATGTCTTCGCCGTCATAATCTTTGAGCTTGTAGACAGGCGGATCCCTAGGGACTAGTTCAGAAACGGTAAATACCTCGTCTGAAAAGGTTTGTTCGTAGCCCTTGGTAAAAGGATTGCGGGCTTTCGACACTCTCACCGTATCTCCGACTTTGAATTTATATTTTAGACTTGTATTGGGTTTAGTTAGGCCGTATAAGTTTTTAAAGACTTTCCAAGAATTGGAACTGTTCACCTCGGCAGGGGCCATTTTTATGCCCCGGTGATAGCTCAGATTATAAGATTTGACCAAGTCCTGTAGCCCGGGCAGATAGGACCGGGTATTCCGGGAGCTGAAATAACGCCACATTTTGGTCTTCAGAGTTTGATTGAACCTCTCCACCACCGAAGCCTTTAACTCACTAGCGGTGGTGAAATGTTTTATCCCGTGTTTACGGAGCAGGCTTTGAAATTCCCGATTGAGAAACTCTTTACCGCTATCGGTCTGAAGTTTGACGGGAGCTCTACCTTGCTGCAAAATATCTCGAAAAGCCCTGGTTACTTCTTTACGGTTTTGTTTTTCAGAGCCCTGACCCAGGCGTATTTAGAAAGAATATCTATACAAGTCAGTAGATACTTGTAGCCTCGGTTATACTCGGCCAGGTTTGTCATATCCGCCAGATCGATCTGCCATTGCCCGTCTATATTGGAAACATACACTTTATTCCTTTTAAAATGGATTCGGGCCGGCTTATGGATCGTATAGGTGTATTGCCCCGATAACCAATCGGCTACCTCTTGGTCCCCAATACGGTGTCCGGCGTGCAAGACAGCTCTTTTCAAGGATTCTTTACCCCCTAAGGCCCCCGGGTTCTCAGAGTTATAATACGTTTTTTCCAAGACCTGCTCCATCGCCGGTGATGAAACAAACACTGACAACACTTAACAACTTAGAAAACATTTATTTAAGATTCTGCATGGTTCAGACTGCTGCGGTTTCAGGTTCAGAAAGACCCCTCAGGTCTATCATATCATCAAATTCCAGGTCATATTTAGTCCAGAGATTCATATGGCCCTCATGATTAATATTACGTTTACAAAACTCATTTGCCACACGGCGGATAACAGAGTAAGAGTATTCATCCATTTCATAAAATGACTGCATTACAGCTTCATGAATAGAGCTGGTATTTTCAATTTCATCTACAGTCTTTTCAACCACCGTGTCTATTTTGGGAATCGGCAATAGAATATTATAATACCCCAGAACTTTCACCGCCAAGCGTTTCAGCCAAGACTTACGGAAAATCTTCAGAATCTTCTGAAAACGCCCTTGTCGGTATCCGATTTCAGGTTCAAAGAGGCAGGTATGCCTAGACTGTCCGGGATGTTTTACATACAATACAATACAATACAGTTTATTTTTGTATAGCCCAAAATCACACAGGAAGTGCCGCAATGGGCTTTAACAGGCCCTGCCTTTTGACAGCCCCCCAGCCTTGACTCTCTGAGAAGACAAGGAAAAACTCCCAATAAAAACCTTGTAGGGAAAAATGGAAGAAACCTCGGGAAAGGCAGTTCAAAGAGAGACCCCTTTCCAGGTAGGTTAGTGCAGTGGGTGTCAAAAGTAGGGGTCAATACAATACAATATACACAACAGAACAATTCCTTAAGACAGCATAATAAAAATTTTAGAATTACGGTTTAACAGTAGATGATATGACATAATTAGGTCATTTACAATTTACATCACATCCTTGACATTCTTTTTTCTGGTCGTAGTAAACAATAATGTCCACCAGAGACGTTATCAGTCCTTTAATAAGCTGCAGGGCCTTTTCCCAGGCTTCAGACAGCAACCCATCGGGACAATCCATATCTGTCTCAGAAAGTCCGATCGACATCGGTTCCTCCGGATCTTGTTTGTTCACCCAAGGTTGTCCCGGAGCTAGGTAAGAGGTTTCCGTCTGATCACCATTAGCGAGGCCGGGGTAAGAACTCACCGGCCCTGGAGACTGAAATCCGCCGTCGGTCTCAAGGTCTGTAGCCCAGAGAGTGTAATCGGGTCGTACAGTAAAATAACGCGGGTCACGTTCTTGGCGGTCCTGAATGCCGTCCGGCCAGCCCGAGTTATAAAATTGGTAAGTTTCAGGCTTGGAAGCCTCAGGCGGGACCCCTGAGGATGTTACACCGACCTCCGTCATTGCAGAGTCTGCAGCTGCCGAAATGCGGAGAGCGCTAAAAGCTTCAACGAATGCTGAGGTCTGATCATCCGTCTGGATCCGGGGACTAACAGGTGGAGTATTTAGGGTAAAAGGGAGGGGCTTAACGTAAACTAGCGTCGGGTTTCCCTGATTGTCGCCGCCTGATTCTACCTTGGTTTCGCACGACTTGGTCCGATCCGGGTCTGACGCTTCAGCTTTAAGAAACTCAGGCAACAAACATCTTTTCACCCTGCGGATCCGACGCTTGGCTGGGACCTGGGGTCTAGATTCTATTTTCCCGGTCAGAGTCTTTACAAAATGCTTGGCTGTTTTATTCCGCCCTTTCAGAAGCGGCTGGGAAGTGTGGGAAGGCTGCCCGTCAGGTACGGCCTGACCCGCGGCGACCGAAACAGGGTGCTTTCGCACTGGCTGGCTCAGACCGTGTCTTCCAGCTGACAGTTTGTTGTCTGTGTGAGGGGCAAAAAAGCAGCTTGACTTAGAGAGGCCAAGATGAGACAGAGATTTTAATTTCGTGAACGTGCTGGGACTGGTGCAGGGCGACTTTGGGCATGTCTGAGCCGGTCAGGACAGGCCCCGGGCCTGTCTGGGCTTGTGCCAGAGAAAGGGCGGGGGCCGAGACAGCCCCCCGGGCATGTCTGAGCTGATCAGGACAGGCCCAGGGCATGTCTGAGCTTGTCGAGGTAAAGGCTGTCACTTGCCCGGGCTTGTCTTTCGGTAGAGGGGGGCGGTGGGGAGTTCAAGGAGGGGGTAGACATCCATCAAACTGCCCTGGACAGTTTCCTGGGCAGACAGGTGGGTGTGGGGTGGGAGCAGGTTCAAACAGGGGGCAGACATCCATCAAACTGCCCTTGACAGTTTCCTGGGAAGGCAGGTGGGTGTGGGGTGGGTTCAAGGAGGGGACAGACATCCATCAAACTGCCCTTGACAGTTTTATGGAACCAATCAGGGGCCGGGGAGGGTTCAAGGCGGAGTCTGGGCGGGGACAGGGGCCCTTCAACCAACCGCCGCCAGGGGGCAGTGCCAAAGGGGGAGGAGAGAGGTCACGTAAGGGGCCGGGACTTTCCGGAGTGACGTCATCAGGAGGCGACGAGGCGGTACTTCCGGTCTTGCGTCAGTGGGGCGGGACTTCCGATATGACGTCATAGGGGGCGGGGCTTAAAAGTCATTAATCATTTTGACGGAATGTCCCTGCCTACTTCCGGTATGACGTCATAGGGGGCGGGGCTTAACGGTCATTAATCATTTTGACAGAATGTCCCTGCATATAACTACTGAGGTCATTAAGTCTCCACAGATTTTCTATTCAGAGAAAACGCTGGATTTTTCTGTCAGAGTATCATTTGATTATTATGTTTCAGATGCATGCTGTTGAAAAAGTAAAGCATTAAACCTAAACTTAAAGCAAAGCTGCATCACCATATCATCTGAAATCTGAAACAAAAAACTTTCAAAGACTGATTCTAATGTCTAAAGGTGTAAAATTAATGATTAATGTCTGAAGATGAATGTAACTTTAATGATTTTTAATGTCTGAAGGTGTAAAAAGACAAAAAGTATTGGCTCCTGGTACTCTCTGAACACATTTCAAAATGCTGAGACATTTTTTCATCTTCTTCTGTTGGAGCTCCAGTGTCCGCAGAAGCTCATCCTGAAATGATAAGAAGTTGTCTTGTATCCACTAGTGACCTGTTGTCGCTTCTTTAGTTTATTTCTCAACTTCTTGTTCATTCGGCTGTCTTAAATTTCATAAAGTTTGTACATTCCAGGTGAACTTGTTCTGAATTGATTTCAATATACTTTTAAACCAACACCACTGTTCTCCATATTGACATGCAGATTTTGCTTTTTTTTAATGTTTCCTTGTTTGATGTTAATTTTTGTCTTTTATCAACTCTGTCTTTGTGTTCACCAACACTACCATTTTTTGGACCAGTTGCTATTGCTTGATCAGAAAATGACACTGAAGAACACGGCTAGTGATGTCACCATTGTGGGATAATAAAAATTTGAATCAATATCTTAAATAATAGTTGAACAAAGAACCTTGGGCTGAGGGCCTTTTGACCTAGTCTAAAAGAGAGGAAGAATATCTTGAGACGACACCTAAGTGCAATATAACATTTATTACTTAGATAAACAAGTCTAAAACGCCTTGACGATTACTATCTGGGTGCGTTTGGGTGGATGGATAATATGTTATGCAAACCAGCAGCCGATGCTAAGAAAATGTATATATCTGCAAGTATAAGAGTTTTTTGTGTTGACCATATGAATGCAATAAGATAGTTAAGGTATGTGATGGAGGAAAGTTAAAGGTTAGACCCTGAGTGTAGAGAATAGCCGCAAGCTAAGTGAGAAGGTGGATGAAGAGTGTGTCAGCCCTTAGGAAGATGCACCCTGTCTTAGTTAACAAAAAAAAAAATAAGTTACTCCAACAGTGAGGGAGGGCTGCCTGTAAAGCTGCAACTATAAGATAAACTTTGCGGTAATTGTGTATTAATAAAAAGGGATGTAAAACCCGACTGTAAATTGATTGAGAGAGCTGTGATTATCAATAACAAGCTGACAGTATCTGCACAGATTTCTCTGCTCACCAAGAAAAGAAATCAATGTTTGAATCGGTGTCTGCCTGCTGTTGTCTCGAACCTTCGTCCAAACCATTCTAATGGCGTAAAAGTCATGTCAAGCACTTCATAATCCTCTGAATTTAAAGAGAAAATCCTAAGAGATGAGCCTGTGTTTGTGTGGTTAGTACAGTCCGGAGTCCTTATGGTGTGCCGACTTCTCCTCCTTCTACTATACATGCTGAGAGTTCAGAGGAATGTGAAATCCAATCCAATCCTGATTCTGGTCACAGGGTTTTGATGGTGGAATACCGTAGACATTGGAACGCTTATGGTCTGTGAGATTGTCAGTGGGCTCCTCTGAGGTTTGTACCCCTCGTTTGCTATTTTCATGCCAGTTCTCCCCCTCAAACCTGATGGTGTGTTCAGAGTCAGCTGTGTTGCTTACAATAGATATTTTTTCTTCTTTATCAATTTGTGTTCACAAACCATTTCAGCTTTAATTTGATTTGAGAGAATCCAGATTTTGACTTTTTTAATAGACTTTTTGTTTGATGTTAATTTAATTTAGTTTACATAATGTCTTTTTTAGCTCTGACATTGTTATCGTGGGTGCTGCCATTTCATAGATCAGCTGCTACCACATTGCTAAGTAAATGACTTTCTATTCATCTGAGTTTACAAAACAAAAATAAAGTTTACCTTTAGAGATATTTATGGTAAAACATCTTATAGGCACCAATAATGACTTTTCATTTAATGATAGCGTATTTGTCACCTCCTGGCTCTAAACCTTCGCTTTCAGAAACTGCCATGTCTATCAGCGGCAGGACTCTGTTGGCTCATTTATATGTTGCTCTGTCTCAAACAGCTAAACCAAGCAGTGAATCACAAGCTGAGTTGGACTCCAACTGTGACTCCTGTCTGACAGTAAGACACCTCACCGTGGAGGTCTGTGCGCTGAAGGAGCACCTCAAAGATTCTCAAAATGTTTGTGATACTGAAAGCTCAGAGAGACCAACAATTTCTGAAACAATCTTCTATATTAAAAACAGCAGGAGAACTGACCAGACATGGCATTGAGAAGGGAAATGAGGAGTGAAGAAACAAACAAACCATAAAGAAATCAAAAAGGCCCATTGCCCTCAGTCAAACCAACTTAAAATATTAGGAGGAGCAGACAGAATATGCCCCAATATGAAACTACAATAATGGACTCACAAAGTGTCACAAAAGCAGGCCAGGACCTTCACTGGCCACCCAGAAGAAACTCACCCAACCAGCCAATTCACAACTCAGAGCTGAGGCTTTTAATAAACCAGGCCCAAAATGAGGAAACCGGCTTTTAATCTAGCGGGGTCATTTTTGCTAAATCGCTTGTAATTCGAAATCTCCAAATTAGAATCATTGCTGTTATTGAACTGTCTGGAGTAAAAACACATGTTTGGTCTCTTTGTAAAGGTAACATTCTCTAGTTTCACCCTTAGTAGTCAGAATCACTGTAGGTGTGACTGATCAAAAGTTATGCACATTAGAACACACAAAAAAAACGAATTTTTTTGTTCTCGCCTAAGTTTTTTTGTGAAAATAAAGGAAAATAAAGCTGCAGTAGGTAGGTGGGGATAGAAACACACTATGTACCAACAGAATAACTTGTTGACTACTCACATTTCAAATTTGAAAAGAATACCTGTCAAAATGACATTTTTACACCAGTTTTTATGTGGGCATGCCCAAGGGGTTTTTAGAGGGACCATTATCCACATTTTGGAACGTATGGAAAAAGTGTAATAACTTTTGAATGCTTCAACCCACAGATATCAATGAGGGCTCTACTGAAAGCTTACACCTAAAGGAATCTATATCTACACACAGTGTCACTCTATTAGTTATAAAAATAGTAAAAACAATAAAAAATACACATTTCTATGTAAAAATAGTCAATACAAGTCTTATGGGCCAAAAATATATTTATATTTTTTATTTTTTACTTTTTTTTTTTATAAAATGCACACAAACTATATACATTTCTTTTACAAACTGTTACAACACAGCTCAGAGTTTTTCCATGTGCCACTTGATGGCAGCAATCACTAGCAAGCAGAAAGCACAAGGGCGTGGCACATGTCGCTCTCTGCCATTAGAGGTCTCCTTGGCCGATTGAATACTTTCACGCCGCGTACATGCATCTATTATTTAATCAAGAGTGTATTTACGTTTAAACTTCTACTTTTATTCATATTTAAAATGCGAAAAAACTTGGTGAAATCACAATAAACAACCACGCACCAACTCTGCAGACTGGCACAAATGCCACCTTCGCGCAGCTCCGATCGTTTTGTTTACAAGTTAGTATGGCAAGTTACATATCAAAATGCTCGGCTGCTCATTGGCTGTAAGTTTTGAGTGTCAGTCACAGTGTCCAATCAAACTGGTAGATTCTACCAGGGTTTAGAGTTATACGTCATCCTTCAGCTGTCTGTGACACTCGTTGGCTATACGAGGTGCTAGTCAACCCCAGACCAGTCGTAATTGGCCAACTTAGGTGTCGATCAGAAGCTAACACTTCCGCGTTTCATGCGGTAGCATGGTTATCGCCAACAAAAACAAATTACGTCTGATATGATCAATATAAATGAAAAAAAATTACGTAGGTGGTCTCAAGTTATGAAACGTTTTCTGGAGTTTTTGTCCCTTTGAGGATATATCGTGTGTTTTGGACCTAAATCGTTTTACTGGATTATATTCGCTGGAGCCTTACGGACAGAATGAGATCAATACTGCTCGGAAATATTGATGTTTGACTTGCAGGGGGTCTTCAAAGGTAGGGAAAGTCAACTCTTAAAAGTATGTACTTCTCTGTAAAAAAGGCTTTAGTGTCAGTGCTGTGGTTGTTGTGTGTCAAAATGGTTTATATCATCGGTAAGACGAGACTTTGAAGTTTCATTTGATGGGTAGGGTGTCGAGATGCATGGCAGATGGGCATGCACATATGGTTGTAACGTCGTCAAAACGCTGTTATGTCCTGGGACCGGTACGTGTGCGCGTTAAGGGGTTAATGTTCACAAAGCTTTTAAAAATGTCAAAAGTGTTAAAATGCACCAGAAGAGGGAGAACACCATAAAAACTCCTGTTTGTAACCAAAAAGCAATGAGGACTCTTTATAAAGCAAAATGTTTAGTTACAAAACTCACAAATGACAAACAGGACTCAAAGAGAGTAAAGAAAGAGTTCCATAAATTGCAATCCCAGGTAAGCACATTCAAATAGAAAACTTTGAAGGAAAAAAAAGGCAGACTCCATCATTGTTACAATATCACAGCCTCTGGCCAGTTCTGTTGCCTTTGGTTCTTGCATTTTATTTCTGATGCTCCTCACATTAAGAGGTACGTATTTTAAAGTGAAGTGTCGTCTTTTTCTAGTGTTGGGTTGGTTGTCCCTGTTTGTCCTCTCTGTTTACTCTAAATGTTTCTGCACATCTCACCTTTATAATATTTTCACACTTTTTTTTTGTAGATGCATTTTGTTGACAGAATTGTCTTTTCTGTGATTCAGTAAATGGAAACCTCCTCTTCACACCAGACCTTCACTCCAGCCTCATTTTCCTAGTAGGTGGTTGCCTACTGGACCTAAGCAGGATCTTCAGAGTAACAACAACAAGTCTGTGGTCAGAATTCACAAACTGGGCACAAATTGCAGTTTCATAAGATCCTCCAACATCTGCCCGCGAGAATTTGATCGATCTCCATCACCGCATCACCAGTATTGGAGTACCAAGTCCAAAGATGTGGCTCAGGGTGCTGGAACCAGGATCCAGTGATCCGCAGCCCTTGAAATTTTTCAAAGTGAGGTAACATGCAGACACTTTCACCACGATCACCAGACCCATAGGGACCAATACAATCCTTATAGCCAACCCTGTCAGTGCCAGTGGTTGCAATTGGTTGACTAGAGGAGTGTCAGCCACCGAGCGAAGAGCAAATAAAATGTCTCCCTCACCCAGACATCACTCATCACAGTCAGAGCATACACTGAGACAACAGACAAATCACACAGAGTTTGCCATAATTTGAGTCTCATAATATTCTCGTTGAAAGGAGTGACATCGGACACCATTAGAAGGAGCCAATCTGCCACAGCAATAGCTACTCACTAAGTATGACAGCCATCAGAGTGACCAGATCAATTAAAGGTGTACCCACCTACAGAGATCTGGCCAGTCCCAGGTCTGCGCACCTCAGAGAGTACCACCACTGAAATGCGGAGTTTATGAAGCTCCTTCAACAGCAGAAGAAGATGATCATCACGCCAGAGAAACAAGATGAACCACGTGCCTACCCACCTCAATATAAGACCCGAATGCTGCAGTGCAATGGGCGACACCTCAGCACCAGACTAGGTCTGATTCTCAACAGGCCTTCCCTATTGGTTATCCGATGACTGACTCTTCAGGTAGTGGGGCTCCTGAGGGCTTTCCCCCATCCCCTTCATTCCTTTCCTGTGGGCGATTGCAGCCGAGTTACTCCCACAGAGAGCAGGTCATGAAATCATGGCTAAACATGAGGGATACTCCAACTGCAGAAACATCTCAAGGATGATCAGGGGAAACAGGATGCACCTGAGATCAATTTTGAGCTTCATGGCAAAGGCTGTGAATACTTATGTACATGTGATTTCTCAGTTTTTTTATTTTTAATAAATTTGCAAAAACCTCAAGTAAACTTTTTCACATTGTCATTATGGGGTGTTGTGTGTAGAATTCTGAGGAAAAAAAATTATTTAATCCATTTTGAAATAAGGCTGTAACATAACAAAAGGTGGAAAAAGTGATGCGCTGGGAATACTTTTCAGATGCACTGTATTGGTGTGGAGGACACTCTCATCTCCACGCTCCACAGTCTACTCCTACTTGGACCAAGCCGGCACCAGTGTGTCAGACTCATGTTCTTTGACTTTTCCAGTGTTTTTAACATCATTCTGCCTCATCGCCCGGGAAAAACCTCAAGGCTTTGAATCTTGACACCCCAATAATCTCCTGGGTCATGGACTACTTGACCAACAGAGAGCAGTTTGTGAGGCTGAGGGACTGTGAGTAAGAAATGGAGGTTTGTAATACTGGAGCACCTCAGGGATCTGTCCTGACTCTATTCCTGCTTACCCCTCTACATAACAGACTTCCAGTACAACACCAGCACTTGCCATCCACAGACATTCTTAGATGACTCCTCCATCATAGGCTGCATTAATAATGGAGATGTGTCAGAGTACAAGAATACAGAGTCTTGGTAGGAGAGAGAACAACCTGCAACTCAACATTAGCAAGACAAAAGAGCTGGTGGTGGACTTCAGACGTGCTAAAGACCCTCTGAGAACAGTCACCATTCAGAAGGGGGTCGTGGAAGTGGTGCAGAGCTACAAGTACCTGGGGGTTCACATGAACAACAAACTGGACTGCTCTGACAACACAGAGGATCTGGACAAGAAGGGTGAGAGCAGACTGAAGTTCATAAGGAGACTCAGGTCTTTTGATGTGTGCAGGAAGCTGCTGGAAATGTGCAACCAGTCCATAGTAGCCATTGTGGTGGTCTACCCTGTGGTCTCCCTGGGAAGCAAACTGAGCTCAAAAGAAGCACAACATCTGAATAAACTTATCAGGAAGCCTGCAAGATCACAGGGCCAACGCTGGACAAACTGGAAGTTGTTGTGGATACCATCATGAAAAATCCCCTCCATCCCCTCCAGGAGGCGCTCACTTGGAGTATTTTTAGCAACAGGTTCACGAAGCTAAGCAGCACCACTGGTGGTCTTTTCTGCCCACTGCTGTCAGGCAATCCAATATTTCCACCAAATATACTTGTTAAGGTCATTTTTGAAATAACATTTTGAAAAAACTGCACAAAGCACATTAATTTATTTATTGTCACAGGTGGCTGGGGGTGGTTCCCAGCCGGGATGCCCTGGAGGACTGGAGGAGGGCTTACGCCTCCCCCAAACCACGTGGGGGAGACCGCCCTGGTGGCTTTAGGAACCATGGGAACTGAGCTTGGAAGAGAAAAACAAAAGGCATTGTGAGGCCTGGACTTTTGGGGGAGTTTTGAGGTTGTGTTGCACTTATTTGTAAATATTATGTATATTAAATGTGTGTTGCGTGAACCATTGCTGTTAGCCTGTCTGTGTCCAGGCCATACCCCACATTATTTATTTATTTATTTTATTTTTTTGTTTACTAATTTATTTTTATTTACATATTGATTGATTAATTAGCTGTATTATTTTTCCTGTGAGTCTGTATTCTTGCTTTTCTGTTTCTGCTGCTGTACACATCTGAATTTCCTCCAGGATTGATAAAGTTTATGAAATAAGCAGAGGCTGACATAAGTGGTCCACAAAATAATCAGAATTTGTGGGGTCGTTTTTATTAACTGCACAAATGTTTTGCAGTATAGAAATTGAAAGCCCAATTTGTGTAAGTGAGGTAAGAGATAAGACACATAACTTTGAAAGGTGTTGTAAACTGCAGCTGTCCTGGGCCTTTAGAAACAATTACTTTATGGTGCTTTCATTTAATTTAAAGGTTTGTAGTTATTTGTGTCCGATTTCAGCCTGTAGTGTGCTGGGGTGAATTGGTGATTTTTTTTAACCATTCACTGTATGATGTGATCGCAATGAGTGTGGCAGTGCTTTAAAAGTTCATCACTGTTTCCTGAAGAGGCATTAGCTCTCTTGGAAATGTGTTCTTTTGAAATTGCGGCATATTAAGTAACTAAACAATATAGTAATATACCAGAAAAGGCGATATCCCTCCCATCGTGATTACGACGGTACAAGAATCACATGAGAAAAAATATCTTTTTAGCTTACATTTACTGACGGTTAACACGGTTGCAGACGGGAGGCATATGGACAGACTTTATCCAGGTGGGAAATCTGGATCAACACAGCCTGCCATTTTCTCGCCATGCTGGGAGGTTTTTCGGAGCTTTGCCGACAACAGCCTCAAAGGGTCTGGCTGTTGTCTAAGCCTTTTATACTGTTGTTCTTCAACTTGCTGGTCCCCTCTGTTTCCAAACAAGGGTTGAACTCCTCCTCCACAAAATACAGAAATATCATAGTGCTTACTCTTCTGTGTTTAAGCTGACTATACAATCCTCCAGTTGTCTTTGGCTATCTAATCCAATGCTTGGCTAGCAATTCTAACTGCTGAGCCCCTGTGTGCCAAATTTAACATGCACATGTGAATAAATCCATACCAGTTAGCATAGAGGCAGAGACATTAATATTAAAGAAAAATGTAGTATAACAGTCACATACTGAAAATCAAGGCAGAGAGAAAAAATAGGCAGATGGGGTGCAACATTTTAAAAGAAGGCAAACAACTCCCTAAAGTTTAATGTAGATGTTGGCCTGGTAGCAGGTGTTTTATTTCAAACATATTTATTTCTTATAGCCCCTCAAATCAAAGCACTTCATCTCTTCTTCACATTTACTTTTCCTGTTTGTCCAGATGATACCAAAGCAGATGCTGATGAGTGATTTTTACTGTCCCACCACCTGCTAAAATATCCAATGGAAAAATTTGAAGGAAAATGTGACTCTGTTTAGCTTCTTGTCTTGTAACTTTTACACGCTCTTTATCATGTCTAGGGGTCTAAAGTGAGGCAAGTTCTCCACTGCACTGAATCTGTCTAGTTTAATCTTTAACGTGTCTATATTATTTCAGTAAAATACCCCTGGTTCACTTTTTATCTGTTTATCTGACCGCTGTACCAAACCATTCATTAAAATGAATGCAGTTGGACTATTTACATCAAATCTTTGGAAGGTGACATTCAACAGGTGCCAATGGCTGTCTCCACTCCATACGTGAGTACAAGTGTGTCCGACATGAAGCTGTGCTCACAAACCATCCTTTGTAACACTCTTCACTCATCTGATGATCAGCTAGGTCACCTTTCCTGTTTATCCACCCATGGATAACTCTGACTGCAAATAGCCCATAATAGTATGGACTGGCATCAAATTCAAGGAGCACCAAGTGTCTTTCAGGTCCACAGAGTGAACCACCCTTGTCTAGGCCCAGTGTCAGACATGTGAAGGCAGTGGGTTTCACCCAACACTTCATTGACACATTGAACTGGTCAGCCCCCTGGCCTGGTTGTTTATACATCATGCCGTAGTGTTGAGGCAGCACACTCCTCTAGACAAGTTCACTCTGAGTTTGTCTATTGGTCTTGTTCATATGCTATAGAAGCAACAGGGCCTCCATGTTTCTTGTTTCCCACTTAGACTGTTGACTGATGACTTCATACAATTTTTTATGAAGACCCTGTATTTGCCATCATTTCTAGATGGGCTTTGACAGTAATTCACCCGTCGTGAGCAATTTTGGATGTGTTCTTGGGACTTAAGTGCTTTGGGGGTCCCAGTCATCTTCATAACCAAATCATGAGTACCACCAGTAAACCATCAGACCAATATGTGAGAAGTCGTGCTGATGATGTAACATGGCGAAGTCCAAAAATTCCATTCTGTGGCAACCGGGAGCAGTGTCCTGGTAAGAGGAATTATACAATGTTGGTGTCAATATTTAAAAATAAATAATGTTGTGGTACTGCAAAATAAATAACCAAACATTATCTTCAGAAGATTGAGGGTTTAACATAAATAGGAAGAAGACAGAAGGAAGTGAAAGAATTCAGGTTTTAAGACAGTGATATGATCAGCAGTGAAATATGGAGCTAAGACACGGACAGTTAAAGGAGCACAGCAGGAGAAGATGGTGGATGTGGCAGAAATGAGAATGTGGAGATGGATGTGTGCAGTTACAGAAAAGGACAGAATAAGAAATCAGAGAAGAAATCAGTACAAGAAGTGGCATTGATGAGTACAGACAAGGAATATGTGGGCAAAAGAGTGACAGGAAATGGAAGTGCAGGGGAAGAGAATTCAAGGGAGGCCAAAGCAGAGGTGAATGAATAAAGTAAAAGATCTGAAGGAAAAGGGCTTGATTGGTGAGAAGGTGGAGGACCAAGCTGAATCGAGAAGGTTGTCACACAAATGTACATGGGAGGCAGTGAAGGGCACTGCATTGATCCTTCCTCTTTTTCATTGGCAGACCAACCACGGAAAATTTCAGCTGGACTCGATAGCTCCACTTCTGGTTCCGGTCTCTATGATATCACTTCCCCTGCCCGGCTTTAAAACCAAAGACTGAAGTCTATTAAGACCTGTGCCAATTTGAACCAGAAACTTCCATTTTGACAGCCTGTCTCAAGTATACAGATGGCTGCGCCAAACCATTCTCTGTGTTGTGTGGAAACCTTTCACGAGGTGGTTTATAGATCTGCAACATTAGAAGTGTTTGCTTTTTCACCAACAACGCTCTCATCACGCCAACACCAATATTCTTTCTCAGGTTCACGATCAGTCAAACAGAAACGGCAAACACAATGGGTCTGAGCAGAGGGGGGTGGGGGTGCTGTGTTAACATGTTCGCACCGGAGGGTGCTGAAGGGCACACAAAGGGTTAATTCCATGCAAGACCAGGGGGTGGCAGAGTGCACTGATCCTTCATCATTTTCATCGGCAGATCAACCACGGGAAACTTCACCTGGACTCAAAGACGTCACCTCTGGTTCTGGATCCGATGATGTCACTTCCAGTTCTTGCTTTGCTTTTAAACCCGCCATGTTTGCCTGCCTGTACCGTTCTGTGTTGGACTGAAGTCTGTTAAGACCAGGACCATATTGAACCACAAACTTCCTTTTGGCAGCCTATCTCAAGTATATGTGCGGCTGCCCTCAAACCTTTCTCTGTGTTGTGCGGAATTCTTTCACAAGGTTCATCAAGAACATCGACCCCACAAAAAAGTGGGAAAAGATGAGGAGGAAGAAGTTCATAATAATACCATAATAGAAATCCATAGCCACATGAATATTTTGCTTAAGAAAAATTATTTTCTTAGGAATACATTTTTAAAGTGAAGAGCTCACAGCATTCTGATTACTTCTCCACCACAGCCTGCAGGTCACTCACATCGCTGTCTCTTAAATTCTGAGCTGTTATGAAGTGTTCTGCTGAGGGCCTTGTAAGAGCTGTAAGAGTTCTGGTGACTGTGACCTCACTGTCTGCTCAGAGAGGACATTACAGGGCTGTTGTTCTCTTGTGTTTCCTTTACGGATTCTAAGAACTCGCTTTTAAAACTCAAACTTTAACACTCACTCTTTGTACTCTTATACATCCCTCTGTGCTCTCATTATTCATACTATTAGTTTGCCACATTTCTTTTTCTCATGTGATGGTCTTTTGAAACTTGCTTTTAAATATTATTTCACTATTTCTGTCTTTTATTCCTGTCAGCTCCTAGATATCTGCATTTCTTTACTGACACCTCTGCTTCAAAAGGATCAACAAAATCTGGATTGTCGGTGAAGAAGACAGCAACTCAAAAGCCTCTGATTGCAGGCTTCCTGCTTCTGTTGGCCTCTCCAGAGAAGACTCTGCTTTTCTAGCTGTCCACACTACAAGTGGAGGTCACTTACAAAATGCTGTTCCTGAGTCTGCCGTTGACGGCCATTTAAAAAGCACCTGTGATTGCAGCACGTCTGCTGCCCTCCAACAGCTCGTCTGTCAGTTCCTGATGCTGCTCATCTGTGTCACGCATGTCACCTGTCCACATGTTGTGGTCCCAGTCAGCACTGCCCTGACTTACTGCTCACGGCTTGTGCTTCTTTCTTCCTGATCGTCGTCTGCTGGTAGTCTTAGCTGTGGCTTTTCTACATGTCAGTACTTAACGTATTTCCTGTCAGGTGTTGCCGCTGTCAGTCGTTGACTTTCAGCACTCATTCCAACATCACAATCACTTTACACTTCATTTACTGCCTTTGTCACTTCATTGATCTTATTTGTTACTTTTTTATTCTCTTCTCTCAACTTCTGACTCAGTTCCTCTTCATTTCTTATTCTAGCATTTCTACAACAGGCGTCCACTTCCCTGCTTCAGGTCAGTAAGAGAAGCCACTAGAACTTTCCTTCTTAGCCTCCCACTACTTGCACCATCCACCTCACTGGTACAGAGCTGGTTTTACTTATGGCCTTGGACTTTACTGCGTCTACAATTCAAATCCAATCTGCTCCATAAATTGTAAACCCTGGTTGCAGTGCCAAATCTTTACCTTCGGATTGTTATGGGTTGACCCTATCACAAAATATGGACACTTTAATTCCCATGCTAAGATTCTTTGTTACGTAGACTCACACACATGTCCTCTGCCACAGCTCTTGTTCTTTTATCCTCGTAGTAACCTGACCTGATAGAAGACATAGTCCACAGCCTAAAAGCACTCGCACCTTGGACTACGACCCCTTTTTCACCCAAAATTATCAGCTACTGCACTTCACAGAATGCACGCAGATGTCTGAGGTTTGACTGAATCCATAAAATGTCTGCCTGCTCTCAACAGCCCTGCAGGATCATCCATGGCGGCTCAGCCCAGTAGATGAGGAGCTCAGATTGTATGTTGGGCTTTGACTCCAGCAGTCCCATTTTTGGGGCATTAAGCCAGCATGTGGTATTTAGGGACTGGCTGAGCTTAGCTGAGCCTCTACTGGGCAGGTTAGTCACACTTTCACCAGGTTCTTGACCTTTTTTTGGAGGCATGACACCACAGTTTTATAATAACGGGATTGTGTGGTTAGCACTGTCCTGCACTCTTTGTTCACCTATGACTGTGTTGCCAGTGATGGCTCCAACTCCATTATTACATTTGCTGATGACACCAACATCATAGGTCTGATGACAAGACAGCTTAGAGAGAAGAGGTCTATCTGCTGAGTCAGTGGTGTCAGGGCAGCAATCTGACCAGTAATGTCAGTTGAGGCAAGCAAGGAGCTGATCAGAGACTTCAAGATGCAGAAGACACTTTTATCTAAATCAGAAGGCATGTTGTTGAAAGGTGAGGCTGATGAATTGCACTGGCTCATTTAATTCAATTCATTTCCAATTTGAATACTTTTACATCAAAACATAACAGATAACTTGGTGGATTTTAGCAGATTGCAGTATTTACGTTAAAAGGAAAGTCAAGTGTGCCCCATTTCCTGACGTTTTATTACTTTGGCCTTTATAGTGGAGTAGTGCTTTAAAATGGCCCATTTCTAAGATGTTTAGCTTCTGCTGAATATCCTCCTACACAATAATGAACCTCTACATTATAACGACTCTTCTTACAGTGCTGAGTGTGAGGCAGGAAACAACCCTGCAGCAGTCCATCACAGGCCCCTTCCGGCACACTATAGCAATCACACACGGGAGTCACGTTAGTGGAGCTGAGTAACCAGACCTGCACATCTTAAGGGAATGTGAGAGGAAAAGCAGAGGACAACACACATTAACATGGGGGGAACATGAAAACTTCACACAGAGAACAACTGAGCACTGAAATCAAACCCTGGTCAGTGTATCTGTGAAGTGACAATTTATATGCCAGTCAAATTACAATTAAAAAGCAGGTACATCGCTTCAGAACTACCATTTCACATAATGATGGCACTTGATGTTTTCAGAAGTTTCATCCTTTTGTTGAAAATACTCAAGATGGATGAACTTGTGGTAGACACTCAAGTGTGAATAACGGCACCTGTGACTGTGAAATCGAAATCATTCATAACATCAAAGCATAGGTCAGCACGGTTCAATAACATTGAAGTCAGCAGACAATCATATTGTGCACTCAGCCATTTGATGGTTAAGTTTGACTTTGGTTTGAGATCATCCATGACGCTATTTGGCCATCACTCTACCAACTTGTGGAAAAATTCATAGTAGGGCTACTCAACCAGGAGCATGAGAGCTAATGGAGTGGGTGGACAGTTACAGATTTGATTACGCTCTCCATCAAAGAGTTTCAATGCATACATGCATAAATTAGGAAAGAAAATACATAAATTCTGAATTTACGAGTAGCTTTGCTGTAGAAGGAATAAGCGTGTGTGACAATGTATGGAGTTTCACTAGAAAGACAGTCAAACAGTAGGACTCCCCTCATAGAAAGTCTTACATTGTTATGTTAGACAAATTAATTTATGACAATGTCTCATATTAAACAGGAGACTAAAAAGTATTTTATACGTATATATATAAATATATAGATATATATGAACAGTAATATATAATAGATAATTTGTGATTAATGATTGAAGTGACTACTGTATATGTAGAAACACACAGTGACAGAAGGGACTACAATGCTGTCTTCTTAACAGACATCGTGTGTTTTCCTCCTTCCTTGTCTCCGATTAGTCACTGTCATCCAGACTCAAGGAGATGAGATGACTGACTTCACCATTACTGTTGCCATTTAAGTGCCAATCAATTTGAGACTTGTGAACACTTTTATCTTTCCAATGACACAAAAAATTCTCAGAATTAAATTACAATTGTCTCAGGACCACTGAAGGCACAACGTGTCATCTGGTATAAGTCTGTGTAAAGAAGGAAATGAAGGCCCAGGCTGACAGCCCCTCCAGCCTGCATTACATGCCTCAAAAGCAGGTGGTAACTGTGACTTCTAAATCTGTGATCTTCATGGAGTCTGACGTATTCAAAGGATAAGTAGAAAGTGGTAAAGGAGTGAGGGGTGAGGATGATAGAGAAGAGTGTTAGGGGGATAAAGGGCGGGTCAGGCAGGTGTGCTGCTTGTGTGTCTGTGCTGTTGTGACACATCTTAAATTAATATTACTACAATCTTCAATTGCTTGATTGATTTACTGTATTATTTTTATTATCTGCCCTGTGTGTTTGTGTTTTACCATAACTTTAGTATATTAACTTTGGACATTTCTTAGTTTTTTGTTTTTCTTTTTAAAAAAGCATGTCGTTTTGAAAAATCAGTTACTAACTAGTATGGTTTATAACCAGATGAAGGAGAAAAGGTAAAAAAAAAAAAATAACATCAGTCACACGGTCAACAACGGAGGAGGACACAAACAAAACATTACTTAAAGGTCAGACATTTTCAACGCTTGCAGACATCGTATCATATTGTTAGAGTAAGACAGCAAAGATTTCAGATCTTTTATTCTGCAGTTTTTGTGTTTATGTGATTTTCCCACTTTTTCCTTATCGTTCTTGTTTTTGATGGAATTTTGGAAGATGGCAAATCATTTTTTTTATTGAAATGTTAATAAAATTATTAGTATGTAATGTAGATCACATATTTAAGGTTTACATAGCTAATTAAATAAAAGCTTATTAGATCCTTTTTCTCCATTTCGAATATATTTTGTGTATAAGCCAGTAGCCTTTTTACAGAATAGATCTTGTGGTCGAAATTTAACATCTTATTAAAGAGAGAAACATCCTCTAACAGGGCAATTCAGTAATCAGGAAGGAGAAAAGCAGTTCATTGTATCTTTTAATTACTCCTCGGCAAAATGCCTTGGACGAAGCATCCTTCATAAGCAGTCCGCTACAACCTGGTCAGCATGGTCAGAATGGTCAGAGAGAAACAAAGAATAGAGTTTAAATTTTATAAACTGTTGAATTTATAGGCAGTGTCAATCAATGCATACATTTTGCTCTGGTTGGTTCATTGGTTTACACCCCAATGATCAAATGATTTATATAAAATAAAAGTCTGTTATATTATATTCTGGTTCTTCTTATACCTTTGAGTTGCATCAACTCCCTTGAAATTTCTGTGCATATAACAATTGTCCATTCTTGTTGCTTATTGTACATCTGCTGATTTCTTAGTCATCCTTCAGTACATTTTGTATATTGCATCAGCCTTTCTTCTGGTGCATTCTATATTTACTTGACCATCTCAGTATTTTTCCTAAACCAATTGATGGATTTCAGTTTCCATTTTGTTGTTCACTTGACCTTTATTTGGTTTACCACAATTATTAACCCTTTATGCTAATTATGCTCATTTAAGATGAATGCTATGTTACCCTAAAATTATTCTTCCGCATTCCCCTTTTGAGTCAGTAAGGAATAATTTCCTATTATATCCCTATTCCTGATCTGTATAAAACGTATGTATACTGAATGTCCCACCTTAGAAGTTAAAAGGAAGTAATAGATTCCTGGCTGGTTGCAATTGGGAATAACCGAAATCAGTGCAAATCAATAATATCTAAAGATAAATCACATAAATCAATAACAATAAAATCAATAATAGTGAACATAGAAAATCAAGTTAAATAACAACATGCATCAAAGTCAATTTTCTTCAGAGTATACTGGCATTCCATGTTTTCCCCCTAAATCTCTGATTTGTGTCCCATAAGCCTCATAACTTCCATGTCAAATGATAAAAACATTGTCAACAACTGTTTGATTTCCTTCTTATCCAACAAACATTAGCTGTCTTGGTTCACAGAAGTCCTATATTTTTCATCAATGTTTTTGTTGGTGGTGATACAGACAGCCCAAGTATTTACTTTAAAAACATCCAAAGTCCCTAATTTATGGTGCCAATGATGTTTACAACAATCACCAGAGATAGAGTCCTTACACAAACTACCTGCTCACATCCTCGTGCTCTCATTCACAAAGCTGCCCCAATTTACATCCTGCTGTGGCCTTAAATTAGATGATCACCTTTACTGCATAAAAACAGCTAACTTGCTAAAAGTAGGTGTCAATGTCAGCACTACTCTCATTAATGTAAGCCATTGGCTCATGTCAAGGTCACGTTAAAATTGTAAGGTTTGTACCCAAGCTTCTTATCGATGTTAAAGTCTTCTGCCACCAGCTGGGATCTTTGGGTTTGTATCTGGGCTTTCCAATTTCACAAACTGCACACTCATCACTCCATGCATAAGACACTCCATCTGTGTTGTGTCAAATTATTACTTTGTTTTGCTAACTTCTATATTACTTAGGCCCAAAAAGTTATAGTAGTTATTTGTCCTGTATAGCCACCAACTATTCCTGTCTATAAAGCTCTAATTACCTCAGTTTCTAAAAACACAGCACTGTCTCACAAACATCTTTTCCCTTATACTATGTTCTACAAACTTTAAAGGTTTGTACTGTACCCTGCATCTAATTTAGCACATTTAAACCTTAAATCCCAGTATTAAATCTGTCCTAATGTTGCATCTAATCCTATTGCAGAATTCTGAATACATTAATATTCATATTTGTTCCATCTTTCTGTATCAATTACTATTACACAATACAATTCACATCCTTCATGAGAAAGCAATCATTTTCAAACAAATGATTAATTTTGCTTGCATTAAGAGACTTCTAGTTTAAACTTTATCTTCACCTTATATAAGTAGAATCAGACATTTTGTCCTGAGTGTCACTATTCCCAGAACACTTGACTATTCCTCAAGTTTTCTGCCATTCTTCATATTTAACAAATTTCTCTTTGTGTTAAACTCTATTTTGCATTCAATTTTTAAAACCAATAACCAGGAAAGTTTAAATTGGACTGACTTTTAACTAGTAATGCTGCAAGTGCTAATAATCATGTGTTAAAATTTGATTAACTGTCCAAATTACATACAAGCATTGTTCCTTAAAACATTTATAAGTATCGATAGACTCATATGTACTAGAAATCTGAATGCTGACCATGTTATGCTAATCACATTTTCAAAACGTGTTCAGATATACTTCCCCAATCGCTATACAAGTTAAACAATTTAAATAATAATTGTTCAGTATTCCCGTTAATAAAATAGTTACAATTATTCAATAAATATATATTTTTTTTATGAAAAGGAGTTTATTTGCTTTGCTGTGCTTGCAGATAATTAGATAGATAGATAGATAGATAGATAGATAGATAGATAGATAGATAGATAGATAGATAGATAGATAGATAGATAGATAGATAGATAGATAGATAGATAGATACTTTATTAAACCCTAGGTGAACACATACTCCAGCGGCAGCATACTGATAAAGAATAATATTAAATTAAAGAGTGATAACAATGCAGGTATAACAGACAATAACTTTGTATGATGTTAACATTTACCCCCCAGTTGGAATTGAAAGTCGCATAGTGTGGGGTCTCCTCAGTCTGTCAGTGGAGCAGGATGGTGACAGCAGTCTGTCTGTCGCTGAAGCTGCTCCTCTGTCTGGAGATGATCCTGTTCAGTGAAAGCAGTGGATTCTCCATGATTGACAGGAGTCTGCTCAGTGCCCGTTGCTCTGTCACGGATGTCAAACTGTCCAGCTCGGTGCCTACAATAGAGCCTGCCTTCCTCACCAGTTTGTCCAGGCGTGAGTCGTCCCTCTTCTTTATGCTGCCTTTCCTTCTATACCTTCCATAACTCCACAGTTCATATCTTCTTAAAGTCATTGCTGCAGAATAAGAGATGAGGTTGTGGTTCCAAATTGGTAAACAACTGTCAGAAAATTGAAAACGATTTGACAAATTGAAAGACATATTAAGCACAGTTAAAGTGGGTCTGGCAAAGAACATAGAACCCTGCACAGTAAAAGTGTGAATCAGATCTTAGGGTCCAATACCCCAAAGCAAAGGATATCAATATCCAGGAACTCTTCATCTGATGATTGAGTCTCTGGTCTGGATGCCATGCAGGCTGCCCTCTACGATTCTGGACCCACGATGATCTTTTGATATCAATGGTCACCTGCACAGCTGACTTGTTAGCAGTAGAAACCCCTGATCCCTTGGACTGGAGTCTGAGTACGTTATCCAGTAGTCAACTGGTCGACGGCCTGGTCCACAGCTTGATCCCCTCTCTGGTATGGCTTGTTTCTCCTTAGGAGTCGGATGATTCGTTTGTCTGCAGACCTTTGGCACAACTCAGTCTCCAGGTACAAATTCAAGTGCTGTCATAAATAATGTGCTATGAATAACAGCTTTTACCTACAGGTACAAAGACTTAAAAGTTTTGCTTCATATTATTCAGTATTGCAATACTTCATCTGTAATTTTCAAGTTACTTATGGATCCCAAAAATCGAGTCTAATAAGATATTAGGCCTGTTTCGTTGGGGGTACCCCTTATCAAAAATAACGCTAGCGGTAAAACAGTCATTTCATCCAGTCTCTGCTCAACTGTTAGCCAATTTGTTTTTAATGGTCAGAAATGAATTCTGCTGCTGCTAAGCACAAGCACAAGACATGTCCACTGTTTGTAGTCATTCTGTTCAAAAGATAGATCCCTCAATAAAAAATAAATACAGTTGTATCTAGTTTTGCCATTGTTGTGGACTTCTCTTAAAGCATATTCATCATAACAAATCACCACAACATAAAATAATGCATATATATATATATATATATCTATATCTATATATATATATATATAAATATATATATATATATATATATATATAGTGGTGGATTGCCGGCCCTCACCCCCTGGCCGCTAGGAGGAGCTCTCCCGAGAGCATATACGGGCCCAGAATTCCAGCAGGGCCTCATGGACTATGTAGTTTTTATACACAGCCCCGCTGGATACCTTGGGGGCCACTGGGAGTCGCTGTCGGGAGGCCAATGGACTCATTTGGGCACCATGACCCAGAAGTTCGGCACAGGAAGAGCGACGGGCTTCCGGGGTGAAGAAAAGTACTGTTTACCCTGACCTGGAAGGAATAAGGACTTGTGGAACTGTTGGGCAGAAAGACTTCCGGGTCAGGAGGAATAAAAGGACTCTGGGAACTCCCAGACAACGAGCTGAGCTGGGTGGTAGGAGGACAACGCATCTGGGAGTGGAGGATTGTGATTATTATTGTTATTTATGAATATAGTGGAGTGGAGGGTGCTTAGTGCACATGATTATAATAAATATAATTATTGTGGCAATTTTACCAGGTGTTTGGCGTGGTACCTGAGGGTTCAAGGGAGCACTACTGCCCCCTACTGCGACAATATATAGGAAGGAAAAGCTTTCAATTGTCTCAAAATATTCAAACTATTGGCACATAACCTTTGCTGTTATACAAATATCTTTGCAATCTAAATGTCAATCTTTCCCCCCTTAGAGGGAATGTGGAGCAGCAGGGTATCAGTAAGCATGAACCCTGAAACCAATCTCATTAATATTACAACTTGGCAAGAGCCGAATGTTCTTGTTCTCCTATAGAGAACACAAATATGTCCAGCAGTGTCAAACCAAACAAAAGAAAAGACAAAGTAGAGTGGTATGGAGGTTATTAGTTAAGGAATTGTGTTCTGTGGAGGTTCCTGTAGAACATTTTAAAGTATTTCTTTTCCTTTCTTATTCCAGTCTTGAATTGGCACCTAAGACAGCCATAATGAAAGTAATAAAATACCAACGTCGTCCAGAGAACATCTCTCAGTCAGCATAGCAAGCAGAAGTCAAAGAAGAAATCTACAGTCTGGACTGGTAAATTCCTAATTATTTCTGGAATTGAGATAAAAATACACTAAAACAGTTACGCTCCACATTCCCATTCCCAATTCTCTAAGTACAGAAAACTGTTCAGTTATGTGCAGTCTTGGGATTTACATTTTTAAGAAAAGAAATGTGTATTTCACTTCATGTAAGGCTAACATGTTCTTTTCAAAAGTTACAGTTATCTTAAAATACATCTATTATAACCTCTCAACTTTTTAATCTTAAAGCTAAACATTCCTATATTCATTTCCCAGGTATTTTTTAACCTAATATTTTACTAATTAAATTGACACGTACATTTCTACCTGTGGCTTCAGAATTTAACAAGTGTCCGGAATTTTTCATTTGAGCGTCAAATTATTGAAATAAAGCTAAACTCTATTATCAGCTATGTAGTCATTCAAATATTAAGAACAAGAAGTGATGGGAAAAGAAATCAACATCTCATACTGCATCAAATGCATTAAAATTTAAAATCTTTTTATTAAACAATGCTATCAGGGTAGTTAGTGCAGCACACCATTACATGCAGCGCTTTAAACAAAATATTTTGATATATAAAATGTAGCTATACTTAATAATATTGATTTCTTTGACACATAACCTCCTGTTAAGGCTAATTGTTTAAGGACACTTTTTCATTGATTTCATCCTGAAACGCTTCTTGCAGCTTCTCCAGAGTGCTGATCTGTAGATAAAGCACAGTCCGCTCTTTTTGTTAGTTAACCCCCCTTTGTACAGCATATCTTGATACAGAACACCACCTGGACTGGAAGTCACTGCTCATCACCAGCTTTCTTGCTATCCTAGAAAATGTTTTTTTTTATTGTAAATTATTAAACCACTTTCTTCTATTTGAGTATGGCCAGTACTCGATGGAAAAGACCCATACATTTATACTAAATCAACTAACATGTATCATTGGAACTAATCATATTCATTTTTTACATTTAAATTCAACACATATTTATGTACGCCTTTATTCATTGCCTCATCATTTAAAACAACGCCACATATTTTCACACATTGTCTTTAACCAAACATATTCCCAAACTCATATTCCTTCAAATATACTTCACTCACAGAGATCTTTCACATTACACAGCATACTCAAACTGTCTTTAATTATATTTACTCCAGTTTTATTATTATTATTTTTATTTAGTGCCAACCACTGTGCCACTGTATCACCCCTACTTCAATCACCCAACAGCTCATGGAAAGAATTTAAAACAACGTCCAAAACAAATAAGCGGCTTCACATTTAGAGCCTTTTCAATACGTCAGCTGACACAAACACACACACACACACACACACACACAAACACACACACAAACACACACACACACACACACACACACACACACACACACACACACACACACATACCGATAGCATTTTATCCTTGAAAGAAATTGTCTCCTTTATATTTTATAATTATTAAAGAACATTTTCCCTAAGACTTGATCAGAGTGTGAAGAAAAGATGTTTTATACATATAAACATTTTTATAAGCAAAGTGGAGACGTTTTCATTTGATCAAATATTACACATTTTCAAAACTCACATTTTAACCCAAATTAACTCAGAGTTCTGGAACTTTATCAGATATTTCTAAATTTGTGTGCACAATATATTTTGCTTTAAACATTCAGTTTAATACATGTACATTTCAGACAAAGATGTCCCATTCACACATTTCTTAGGCACAGAACAACATTTTCAGACACACAAAACAATTCTTTCAACACGTCATCTCACACACGCATTTCTTTAAATTCGCTGCGGATCAAGACGTCTTATTTACTTACACACTCTGCCTGGAATAAAATAAAAAATAAGTACTCATTTATTTTCACAGAACATACAAACTATACATAAACCTTCCATATTCCTTGTTCTTACTAGTTAACATTTTCCACATACTGTTTAGCGTACATTGATTACTCTTCATTTATTCTACAATTCTTTTTCTACCTTCAGCCCTATCTTCCTGTGGGACTCTCCCTCCCGCTGGTTGCAATCTTATTACCTCAGGGAGGACTTTAACCTCCTTTCTTTTTTACTGAAGCGGGGAACGCTATCCCCCTTGTTACATGCCTAGGACTTGAACCCAGGACTACTCTATCCAATTAACAGCATTACTGTCTACTGAGACATTTTGCCAAACCCAAAGAGAGATCTGGGCAACTCCCCTAGGCAATAGTGGGTCACTTCCTCCAGACGGCAACCCAAAATAATCCGCCACGCGACGAGGAGTGATCTCTGCACTATTCTTTAGTGCTCTCTCTAGTCAGCAAAAGGCTCTTAACCTAACTACACTAACTATCCTAACTCTAAGAAAAAACACTCCTAATCAAATAGCATGACACCTAACTCAGCCCCTTATCCCCAAAAGAATGAATGAACGTGCCTCCTCCTACCATTTCAGGTCCGACGATCGCGTCCTTTACAGGGGAGTCCCATGCAGATGTGAACAAGTCAGCCTTAATTTCAGAAGCACCATAATTACCTGTCGGCTTCAAATCTTTTGGAATTCTACTGGGAGTTCTTCCCTCCGGGGCAAGGAACGTCTTACCATTGGGCAGCAAAAATTGTGGTCAATATTTAACATGTTATTAAAAAAAGAAACATCCTCTAACAGGACAATTCAGTAATCAGGCAGGAGAAAAGCAGTTCATTGTGTCATTTAATGACTCCTCAAGGACATGCCTTGGAGGGAGCATTTTTCAAAATCAGTCTGTTACAGCCTGGTCAGAATGATCAGAGAAAAAAAAGAATATAGAGATTAATTTAATAATCTGCTGAATTTACATACAGTGCCAATCAATGCATAAATTTTCAATGGTTGGTTCATTGGCTTACACCCAAATGATTTATATAAAATTAAAGTCTATTATATTATATTCTGGCTCTTTTTATACCTTTGAGTTGAGCCACCACCCTTGAAATTCCTGTGCATATAATAATTTCAGTATACATTTTGTTGTTCATGTGACCTTTATTTGGTTTCCAACATTTATTAACCCTTTATGCTATTTCTTAAAGATGAATGCTATGTTACCCTAAAATTATTCTTCCACTGAAGACACCGTCATTAAGATTGACTCATCAGAAAGACGATGGTACAGAGTGAAATATTACTGTTGGTGAGTCAGGTTCAATGATGTTCAATCCTGGGCAGTGATGTGGATGAATTCAGCGCACAATTCAACACCAGGATCACACATTTAGCTTTAATTATACTGTACTCCCATTGTCATTACTGCACATTCATAAAAATCTCCAGTCCTCCTCCTGCTTTATCACTCAGTCTGATGAAACTCATCCAGCATTAACACAACATCTGAAGTAAGAGGTGTAAGCTGTTTCTCCACCATACCTGAATATCACAGTACCTGAGCACACCATCACACGACATATGAAATATATTGGTTAGGGTTAGGTTAGGTTTAAGTTTAGGTTTAATGCTTTTACTTTTTTGACAGAATGCATCTGAAACATAAAAATCACATGATACTCTGACACAAAAATCCAGAATTTTCTCTGAATGCAAAACCTGTGCAGAGTTGATGACTTCTGCATTGCGATTTGTGGTTTGACAGAAGTGTCTTCTTGTCCTTCTTCCAAGTCAAACAAATTGAATTGTTTTTCCTCCCCAGTTGTCCTCATCCCCACCCTGTAGACGTGTCCCACCCCACCTGATGTGCTATATAAGGAGGTGTTGCTGTTGATCACAGAAATCTCAGTGTCAGCCTCACCATGAAACTCGCCGCCTTGCTGTTTCTGCTGTGCCTGTGCTCTCTGCCAATGGCTGTGAGTTTGATTTTTGACATTTGAACTGAAATGTGTTTACAAAAACTTTTTCTTTTCTATTTCTTTCTTTATATTTGTAAATTTTTTGTCAGTGGGTCATCTGAAATCTATTTATCGGTTACTAATGCCGCAATGTGTTTTTGTTCTTACTTTTCAGAATTGTGACTCAGAGGAGGAATCGTCCAGAGCCTTAAAAGCTAAAACATTTCCCTCAAAGTCTGTGTGAGTAGAATGGAGAATGTGCTGCTCAATAATTTATATCAGTTCTTTCCCTCATCACTCTGGTTTGTGAGAAGCTCATCACTATTTATTCACTTGTCATCTCTAATTTAAACTAAAGTACAGATAAACTCCTAAAATTAACTAAAACGTTTTCCTCCCGTGAAACTAAGACAGTGTAGAGAATCTTGATAGTTTGCATGTCCGTTTAGGATCACAAGGATCTGTATGATATAAATTTTGTCAGCAGTCATTTTTACACAAAAATGCAAGTCTGTGACCGTGTGCTCCTGATTTTGTGTCTGTGTGTCCTGTGCGTCTGCGCACATCGAATGTTCAGGCGTCAGATAATAAAACATGGACGTTGTCATTGTGGAGTGGAGTGCAGTGCCGTACACACAATGGCACACACAACAGGGGACACATCCTCTGTCCTCGACTGTGTCCACACAGCTCCGTGTCCATTCAGTTTTGGAGCAGAAATCTTCTTTTATCCACCACAGTTGTAGGCCCAGTGCAGGAAAATCAAGATCTAGAAGTGAGTTGTGGTCAAGACAAGAAAACAACCAGCCATTCACTGACTCACCAACACTGAGCAACAAGCTCTTCAACCATGTTACATGAATATTGGCTAAAAATAATAAAGTCTTTACTGAATGGTGGAACTCAAAGAGTCTGTTGTAGGCATTTACTGGAGCTAGCGAGTGATAAATTAATGGATAAAGTTTATGAAGACATGAAACAAGTTCCAGCATTTTGGGTTCACGTATTGGCAGAGCAAATCCAAAGTCGAGTGATAGATGGAGTCAGCAGGGCTGATTTTGTATCCGTAGCCATCAACGAATCAACAAACAACACAAGCACTGCGTTTATGTCGGATATTTTGGAGATTTGAGGTCCCTGAGCAGCTGCTCTTTTTACTTTAAGTGTCTCTTTTGAACTATTTGTGCTTAACGCAAATGCTGTGATTATATTATGATGTTGTTGTGAATAGTAAACCACAGACTGTGAAAGTTGGAGTGAATGATTGGATTTCATTATGAATTCTCTTTTATAAACGTTATTTATCTTGTTATCCTGAATTCAGCAGCTACCCTTTCAAACTCTCAGCCTGTGTCTGATTTTAGAGACATCTGATCTTTAAAATGACCCTAATCATCTCAAATCAAGTTAGTTTTATTGTCATGTGTAAATAGTATAAGGCAATTCTAATTCAATGCAATACAATTACAAATAATTAAATAGTACAAAATATATACATATACACACTGCATATTCATACAATCATTTGTTGTTATGATTGACAACTTAACAACTTTACGGCCTGTTGGTAGAAACTGTCCCTGAATCTCCCAGTTCAGCTCAAATCAATTCAGTTGATTTTTGTTTTGCTCTCTTCACTGGTGCAGGCACAGAGCGTTGTGACAAATTCACAGATAAAATGCTAATCTGAAACTTTACAAGTGACTCACTAGATAAGGTGTGCGAGTGCCAAAGGCTCTGAAGGGATGAGCAGGAAAGCAGCTGTGCAGGATGGCCGAGGTCTTTAATGATCCTGTTTGACTTTCTAAGACAGTGAGTGTTGTGTACGTCCTGAGAAAAGGCAGCTCAGCTGGGTGCCATTGATGTTCTGTGCCACCTTCAGTGCCCTCTGCAGGGCTTTACACTCTTGAGCTGTGCAGGTGTCATGTCAGGATGTGGTGCAGGCAATGAGCGTTGACTCCACTGGGCACCTGTAAAAGTTCAGGAGAGCAGATGGAGAAAAATAAAATCTGGTCAGACATCTGAAGAAGAAGAGGCAACAGTAAGACTTCTGGACAAGTTATGAGATGTGTTTCCCACTTCAGCTTGTCAGTGATGGTCACTCTGAGACATTTAAAGGTGCTCACCCTCTCCACAACATCCTGTCCGATGTCTTCTTCCTGAAGTCTCGGCCCTGCTCCTGGTTTACTAACATTTAGTGTGAGATTACTGACCTGATACCACTGAGTCAGATGGTAGACCTCTTCTCATCATTGATGGTGATTTGCCTAAAATGGTGGAGTAACGAGGAAATTTCATCGACTTCAAACATAGCAGGGGCCTCAGCACACCACCAAATGGAGGGTTAGTGCTATAAGTCAGTATGGAGGATGTCAAGATGCTAATCTCATATGCTGAGGCCTGTTGATTAGGAAGTCCAA
Source organism: Polypterus senegalus (assembly GCF_016835505.1). Lineage (NCBI taxonomy): Eukaryota > Metazoa > Chordata > Cladistia > Polypteriformes > Polypteridae > Polypterus > Polypterus senegalus. The sequence continues at coordinate 230,107,728 of NC_053157.1, read as the reverse complement.
ACCCTAATTGCAGTGGCATGGAGTCCTAAATTGAGGAGTTTTGTGATCTGCTTTGCTTGTCCAACAGTATTAAGTGCTGAGCTGTAGTCTGTAACCAGGACTTTTACTTTGCAGTTTGTGTTATTCACATGTGCCAGGGTGGTATGAAGTGCAAGGGATATGGCATTTACTATGGAGGGGGTGTGATGATAAGCAAACAGGGGTTGGTCAGGATAACTTGGCATATTCTATTTAATATGTCCCAGCACCACTCTGTCTGTGCATTTCATTACAAATGGACTGAGTAGCACCAGTGTGGAGTCGTACTGAATATCTTTTTTTTTCTTGGCCACGGAATTAATCGTTTGCCTTTTGTAGCAGACAGGGACACAGATTTTCTCAGGGAAACCAAAAACAATGCGTTAGAAGACGGCTTTGGGCAGAGAAATTAGCTGGATTTGGTCCAAAGGCACTAAGTGGTGATCTTGGGTTTATCAAGCATTCAGTTGCCAGCCCCTTTTATGTCACTCTATTTATTGAAGTTTCCTTTTCATATTAAATTGTCACAAATTACCTTCGGCATTTGATTTCTGATATGTGGACACTGTCCTGATTTGTCCTGATGTGAGGTCATTTTTGTTCAAACCCTGCTTGGTGTCTCCAGTGCACTTTAAAGACTTCTGACTGTGAACATTTCAGGAGCTGACTGAACACTTTAAGATGTCTTCCACTTTGTTTTCTCTTATCGTTAGCCCTGGTGGTCTCTTACAAGTAGTGATTTGTGTTTACAGTCGTCCTTCTTCACGTCCTTTGAATGAGTTTATGTGTTGATAAAAGCTGTTTTTATTCCTCCACTAGTTATTATCTGTTTTATATTAATCTTTTTCATTAAATGTCTACAAAGCTCCATAGCAGTGGTCTCAGGGCAGGAGGGTCTTAAGCTTTGAAGGGTTATCTGTGGTTTGAATTTGGTGAGTGTTCGACGTTCAATCCAAGGTTGGCATTTTGTCAAAAGTGAATTCCTCTCATTATTTGTGTTGCCTACATTTATAATGAGAAGAAACTGATAATAAAAAGGGACCTTTGTTATTCTTCAGTTGCTCTCTTTAAACCTTCAGACACACAGGATGAGAATTAGAGGGCAGATGAGCAGCTGAAGTCCACGACGCATATGTGTGTGTGTGTGTGTGTGTGTGTGTGTGTGTGTGGTGGGCCACAGTGTTCAGTTCACTCATAGAGACCCCCTGAGCCTCCATCCTGAAACAGACATAGCAGGCCAGTGTGGACGAAGGTTTCTGATCCGACAGCAGGTGCGGTTATAAAGCAGCTTTATTTTTCAGAGTCACGGTGAGAAGAGTTTCAGAAAAGCAAACAATCAAATATACATGACAGCGTCAGGGCTCTTCTGAACCCCGTCTGTTGGGTGGGGTCCAGTTTTTTACCCCTAGAATGCGTGATTTAATATCATTATAAAATGCAACAGTCAACACATTTATTATACACAAACCTTGAGCCCCTTTAATGCCCCTTGTGCAACTTGATTTCTTGGCTCCTTTTGTTATGGCGTTCAGATGTAAGCTAAGGGAAAACGTGATAAGGCAGACTCATGTGTGGAATGCTCAGACCTTGAGTCCTTTGCACAAATATTTTTCTGTTTGCTAAAACAAAGCATGCTGTTACTTGGTTTCATAAAGCTTACTTCTCAGACATGAATTAGTACAAGGGAACGAAGAGAACATTCGTCTTCCACATTCCCCCCTTTTTTAGCAAACAAAAAATATTTGATCAGGGAAAGATGAGTAGGAAAGGGTAGGAGAGAGGGATGGAGTGGAGTGGGCGGAGGAGTATGGGGTGGCTGTGCTGATCTGAAGCATTTTTTCTTTGTGTAAAAAGTAAGCCTTTGCCATAGAGGCAGTAAAATACTTGGATAGAATGTATCTTATCAAGGGAACAATACAGCAAGCTACAAGCAGAACAATTAAAGAAACCGTAAGAGAGATGAAAACTGATTTAAGCCATTGGCCCCAGGACCCAAAAGTGGACATAAACCATTTGTCCCAAGGATTAGAAATGCCAGAATTAGTAGCTAGTTCATGTCAAATCAGCTAAAGCACGGGTGATTGATCCATCAGGAGCTGTATTATTAGGGATATAGGTACAGCATGCATCACCAAACATAGCACAAACGCCTCCTTTCTCAGCCAAGAGCATATCTAAAGCCAATCGATTTTGCCAGGTCATGAGGGATGTTTTATCAAGTTGCTCATGGATACCTTCAACAGCTTCTTAGTAAAATTTAAGAATCTTTGTTGATTGTAATAGAGATAATTAATCCAATCTACATTTTTGTTTATAGTAACCTGAGGAAAAATAGACTCAAATTCGGCAGCAACTTGGTCCCTTGCCTTGAACTTATCAGGGACTCCACGAGGGACTCGAATGGAATCAAAATACACCCCAGGGCCATGTAGGGAAAACTGGGAAGGGTCCACAGAATGGGGTTGACAATGTCGGCCAAACATGGTCGACACATGGAAGGCAGTTAAAGGGAAAAGTCGGAAAGGCATAACAAATTGTATTAAAGCAGAAGTGCCAGTCCAGTCAGGTGGAAGGATGTCAAGCAATTTAGACCTATGGCACATCCACCAAATATCAGTATTCTGAGTAATCAGAAAAATTGATAATTTGGAAGCTAAAGAGGAAGAATTAATCGGAAAAGTTTGGAAACAAAAAGAGGATGGGATATTACCAACATTTGTGCCACGAGAGGAAGTGAGGTTTCTAAAAAACAGGTATAAATACCTTCATCAGGCTGGAATATCGGAGTCATGGGAAGAGTAGGGGAAAAGAAGGGAAAGTGTAATGTAATTAGAGTCGATTGGAATAGAGGAAGAGATAAAAAGGGCAAGTAGGCAAGGAAGGCCAGTAGGATCAGATATGTTAGAAAGAGGAAAAGGGACAGTGGCCAAATGTGGCCTAGCTATAGCACATGCATACAATCAGATTGATTCACTTGTCTAGCGAATATAATACCCATTGCAGCCAACGGTTCTGATCCCCATACCCAATTTCAATCGAAAAGTGGAAGAAGAGGTGGAAATATTCATGACCTTGACAGGGGCGGTTTGGACCAGGGGTAGGAGAGAGAGGTGTGTGTGTGGGGAAATGGGAGGTGTTAGTAACAGGGTTCTCAACCTTAATTTGAAATCTCCCTAGAGGATCTATTCCAGATACACATGCCCCTAAAATACAGGTTCCTGAATCATGTAAAGAAGGGTTCTTCAGAGTAATGATCAAAGTGTTACAATGGTATTCGGCACATTCATGAGGGGCATGTCCTTTTATAATAGAAAAACGATATTTCAGACCATACTTCTGGGCCTTATAGGGTTGATAAACCCCAGTCATCAGTTCCAGTATTAGCCAAAACCCAGTCCCACATGTCACAGTTACTTCGAATCCAGAGTTTGTAACAGTTACACACACATATTTGTCAGACCAGTTCCACTGGATTTGTCGATCAGTCCCACAGTCAATAATAGAACAGAAATCCACCTGAACTGATGTGGTGATTCCGAAAGGAAAAGTCAAGGTGACCAGAGCAGTCGACAAGGGGATGGAAAGACATAGTAGGACCACAATCAAGGGTGCCATCTTTTGCAATGTGAGATGTGAATCCAAGCAGGCAGTCCCTCAACTTTAACAGCGTGTGGTGTTACAGCAGAACTTGGAACGGTCCTCTCCACGAGGGTGATGCCAATGTTTCCTTCGAGTATCTCTAGCCAGAATCCAGGTTCCTAATGGAATCGGGGAGTCCTTTGATGGAGGACTAGTTCTCCAGGCCTGATTCACCTGCTCGTGGACTTCCTTCAGAGAAGCTCGGAGACCTGTAAGACTGGAAAGAAGATCATTGTCCACAGTATGCAGTGTAACATTACCTATGACCATGCCGACTGGCATGGGCCGTCCGGTCAGAATTTCGAATGGCGACAGCCCTAACTGCCGATGTGTTCTTCCCCTTAATCCCATCAAGGCCAGAGGCAGAGCATCAGGCCAAGTTAAATTTGTTTGCTCACAGATTTTAGCCAATTTAGATTGCAAGGTACCATTGCATCGTTCCACAATACCTCCACTCTGGGGTGGTATTTGCAATAATGATGCACATTTATCTGGAGCCAGGTGGTTCAAATGTGTGCCATTATCAGTTTGTAATTTCTGCGGTATGCCCCATCTTGGAATGATTTCCTTTATCAAAGCTTTTGCCACAGGTTTGGCATCTGCATGTTTGGAAGGGAAAGCTTCCACCCATCGGAAAACACATCAACAATTACTAAACAGTATCGGTACCCCTTTGATGGTGTTAATTCAATGAAGTCCATTTGAAGGTGTTGAATGGACCCATTGGGTTAGGTGTAACGCGGACTTACCTGGGTGCCCTTTCCTACATTAAACTTTTGACATAATGCACAGCACCTGCAGAACTGCTCTGCATATGTAGAGAAACCTACAGCTTCCCAATGTTTTCAACATCTTGAACCATGGTGTCTTTTCCAGCATGGTCTAAGCCATGGGCGATTTTTTCCATACCTGGGAAAGAAGCTTTTGGGAGGAAAGGTTTGTTAGTTTGCTTATGGGTCCAGACTCCATCAGAGAGGGACCCTTCTTTGGACCATTTTCTCTTTTCTGTGTCCGTGGCTGCACTCTGTAAAGAAATAATTTGATTTCAGTGTCCTGGTCATTTCTCTGTTGGAATAAAGAGATTGGTGTGTTATTATACGCAGCCCGTTTAGCAAAATGATCAGCTAATTGTTTCCTTTGCTGACAGATCCTGTTTTCCTGTGTGAGCTTGACATTTTAATGATCGCTAGCTTTGATGGTTTCTTGATGGCCTCTAAGAGGGATTCTTTTAGTTTTTGATGCTGAATGGGCTTGCCAGTACTGGTCTTGAATCCCCTGAGTTTCCATAATGCCCCATGATCATGGCAGACTCCAAAAGCATATCTAGAATCAGTATAGATAGTTACAATTTTTCCCTCTGACAACTGACAAGCTCAGGTGAGAGCTATCAACTCAGCTGCCTGCGCGCTTAAACTTGAAGAAATTTGGTTGTTTCCTGTAGGTCTGGTCTAGGTTTTATAACCTTAGTTATTTCATCATGACAGTTGGTAGAAGAGTAGCTGGATTTAAGGTGGAGCACCTTTCTATGGTAACATTTGACAAAGTACAGAGTACATTTTGATAGTGTATTGCCCTAGCAGTAGTGAGATGTGAGGTTTTAGCCTGTACTAAAATGGAGTGTACGGCGTGAGGCACTTTTACCACTAGGGGGCTCATGAGCACTATATCTGTACTGGCTAGCACGGCCTCTGTTGTGGCTGCTACAGCTCTGAGACAGGTTGGAAGTCCCACAGCCACTGGATCCAATTTTTTCAAAAATAGGCTAAGCCTTTGTTTTTTCTCCATGGAATTGTGTAAGAACTGCATTCATATATCCCCCCTTTTCGTCCACGAACAGAGTGAATGGACGAGATAGTCAACAGTCCCAACGCATGCGCAAACAGTAGGGCACTTTTTTTTTTTTTAAGTCACATAGAGCCTTCTCAGCTTGATCATTCATGCCACCTGACCAGAAAGGGGGAGATCAGGGTGATCGCTAAAGTTTGCAAAAGCTGTGCTCTTTCAGTGAAGTTTAAAATCCATTGCCGACAGTATCCTAGAATGCCTAATACAGACATAACCTGTTGCTTTGTAACAGGTCTAGGAAGATTTTGAATGGTGTTTATACGATCGCTAAGAGAGAGAGCGCTCTTGTTTCACAAGAAATGTCATGACCTGAAATTTCACAGTTGTTTGAATGAACTGCAGTTTTGTTTTAGAAACTTTATGGCCATTTGCTGCTAAAACTAATAATTTCTGAGTATCCGTGCACAATCTTCTTTGTAGTACTACACATTATATCATTTACATACTGTATCAATACACTGTCTTTATCTAGCCTTTTAAATTTTGAGCAAGAGCTTATCCAATACACAAGGGCTACAATATATCCCTGAGGCATAACGGTCCATGTCCAAGGCGGTTTTGGAAAGTAAAGGCAAACCAGAATTGAGAGTCGGGTGCAAAGGAATACAACAATAAGCGTTAGCAAGTCAATAACAGAGAAATAACAGGCGGACGAGGGTATCGTAGAAAGAATAGTGGAAGGATTAGTAACAATAAGTGCCCTAGGAAAAACTGCAGAATTAACGTGTCGAAGATCTTGAACAAAAACGCCATGAACCGTCAGCCTTTTAAACAGGTAAAACGGGGGAGTTGACTGGAGAGTGTTTAATTTGAATGATTGCTCCACGTTTCACGAGATCGGAATGTACGGCGGAGATGCCAGCCTCTGCTGCTGGAGACAGAGGATACTGGGCGATGCGGGCGAAGGATGATTTTGGGTAAATCACCAGTGGTGTGCTATCCTTCCATAATCATTTTTCCCCTGGGACCACAGTGCATCGGGAAGTGAGGAAAGCCAAGAGGGAGAGGTGGTTTGCAATGAAAAAGCAGAAAGGGAAGGACGGCACAATGCACGATATACTAAAAATCATTTTGAAGCACAACTTTAGTTATCAAATGATCTGAGGTATCAAAAATACCGGAACAACGTGCAGCCAGTCCGTCCTATCGAAACATTGTTCCACCCAATCCCCAATTTCAACTCAGTGAACGGTGCTAGAATTGGCTAAAGAAAACATGGGGAACTGAACCTCCAAATAGAAAACGCTTTGGGAATATGTGAAGTGAACTGACAGCAGCAGCTGTGTTTGCATGAGAAAAAAATGCAAGGGATATGAAGGGTCTCTGGGCTCGTACCTGAAGAGGGAAAGATTCTAACCAAGGTGTGTCCACTTCAGCAGGGAAGTACTGGGCAGTGCAGTGGAGGGTGTTGGGGACTTGCAAGTGGGGAAAAAGACATGAAGGAAAAGAGTGTAGGGCTTTAAGGAGAATGGTGTGTGAGGAGATGTTCAGGGTCCAAGCTGCAATGGAGGGCTTAGTGTGGGGGAGGTTTGGCACAGGAATTTAGGAATAGAACAGTGAAACCCTCGTTTGGTTAGAGAAATAGAGAGGGAGAGCTTAGTCATCATCCCTTCCTAACAGATTAACAGGGCAGAGCTGATTTAACAAAAAACGGTGCATCAAAGTGGAACCACTGAAATGAAGCTGAACCCGAAGAGGTTTAGACACCAGCAAAACATGTGGTTGTCCAGAAGCAGTAAGTACAGTCAGTGTATCGTTCGAGGCAGACTAGAAAAGCAGTTTCAGTGCCATTCACCAGCAAAGTCAATAAAGGATCTGTGTCCGCATGGCAAGTGAGCAAAGGCAACTGAAGAGAGTGGCTGGGGGTCCCTGTGAAAGGAATATCCTCAGGTTCAGGTAAGGAAGGCGGGGGAGGAAGCTGATGTGGGCAATTGCGGCAGAAGTGTCCCATCGTAACAGGCAAGATGTAGGTGCTTGATCTGAGGGGAGAGGCGGCTGAGCAGATGAAGAATTCGGATTAGGAAGTAAAATCCACACCTCTCCCCGGCTTCGCCCCTGTTCTCGGAAAATCCACGTCCTTCACGTCCTCCCCCTGCCTGAGCTCCACCTGCATAATAATTCATTTGTGCGCGATTAACTTGGTCTGAGTGTCTGACTCTTTTGTTTAGTCTGTCGTTCAGCATGCTCGCGTGTCTTTTAACTTCATCAAAAGTGGCACTTTCCCATCCAAATACAGGACGTGCGTACTTTATTTTGAATATCACTTCTGAGTCCTGACAGAAAAGGAGGAACTGCTGCCTTGGCACGGTTGTCTGGGCTGTCTAAGCCAGAATGGTTTGTCAACAAGTCCTGAATGCGGTGTGCCCATTCATCTACCGTCTCATCTTTCTTTTGTTTGGCAGCTGAAATAAGGTATCAGTCGGTGCCCTTTTATATTTTGCAGCTATTGCAGTTTTCACGGGTTCCCATTGGGCAAGGAAAGGACCCTCATTATTTTGTCCACGAGGCAATGCCTCATTCCACTGCCACTGTTCTCCATTATGCTGCCCATGATTGACAGTAGCCCAAGTAGTGCCCATCTTTCTGCGTAGCACTTGGGTCCACTCAGCCGCACTGGGTTATATATGTTGTCTAGTTGCTGCACCTGTTCCACAAACTTCAACCCACCGATTACCTTAAGATCAGGCAATTCGGACACTACGTCTTTCAGCTCTTGAATATCTCAGTTACGATGTATCATTACAGTAGTGGGGTTAGCATTTCCTGGGGGTTGTGGGATCGTGTCGGGGTTAGGAACCTCAATTAAAGGGCATGAAAATGTGGGTGCTAAAGGTTTAGGGGACTTAACGGGGTAAGGTTTTCAGGGACTTATCTCTGAGGGTTTTGCTTCTAGTACGTTGTGAAATGGAGGGCTTTTGTGTAAGTTAGAAGAGCCTCCCATAGCCCCTAACAAGTGGCCGTCAGTCTCATCATCAGGATGTGTAAGTGAGGAGGGGTCGCACTGATATTGTTCATCAAAGAAATCATCAGTAACTGGGGCATCGGTAACCACAGGAGCCGTTGGGGCAATGATTGAATGTGGCGTGGTACGGGTTGTGGGTAAAGTGTTGCGGAAGAAAGCACTGGATATAAAAGTTTTTTTTTTTTATCACTCCTCTCCTCCTTCCTTCAGACTGGGGTCCCGTATCAGCCTACACTTTCTGTAAAGCTATAAGCAGCTCTTCTTTTCCTTTCTATTCTTAAGTTCAGCAACTAAAGCTCATTCCGTTTCTGTGCCGCTTCCAACGTCACGGTCTTTAATAACCAATTCCCATCTGTCATAAATATCCATCCGATAAGGACCTCCATTACAACAACCCTGTGTATTTCTGCACAGTATTTTTCTAATGTCCTGTATCTCATTCATATCTCCGTTCCTTCCACCACGCCATCTACCTGCACTGTCCTTATTCTACTTTCTACATGCTTTTTTTTAAATCTAATCCTGTCTTCTTTTCAATGAGCTTTCTAGGGGACCCGCCTTTCGATCCCGACAGCGCACTAGAGCCTGGCGATCCCCGAAAATAATCCTTCTAACGTTAGGTTTTAGGACTCTTGGGGACTGTTTGACTGGCTTGCTAATTGTTTTTCCCATAGTAGCGGCAGGATCTCAGCAGAAAATGACTCAGCCCTCGATAAACCCCGTTCCACCCGCCGTCCGCTCCTATCCCCGGATTACAGCTTCAGGTGACTTCGTGTCCGTTTATTCGCATCAGCAGAATCCTACATCAATACGCCCCGTGGAGTCCGGGATATGGAGGTTTTTACCCCGATCCCTTCATCAGACGGTTTGTATGCGTCAATCTGCCAGGGTATTGTCTCCGTCACCTTAGCAACCCGTTGAAACAAGAGTATGACCAGACAGCGGATGAAAACTCGACCTCCCGTTTATTTAGACACACATTCTCTAAATACGCCCTTTCACCCCACTCCTCAAATTATAGAAGCAGTGCCACTAGCCTCTTTCTAATCCACTTCACAGGGATGACTAGCTAACATTCACACTGTGCTGTTTTCCGTAGGGTCCCAAGTCACCTTCCGTGAGTCCTTAGAACCCTCCTATGGGTCTGATACAGTATGCTCTCTTATTCTTTATTTTGCATATGCTTTTATTCTTTTTCTTTCTATATTCGTATTACTTCTAGCACACCAGTCAAACTCAAATAACAGGAATCCCCCGATCTACTCACCGTGACTCCATCCACCTGCATGGAAATGCCCGTCAAGTCGTGCCTCGTATTGGCTAGGAGGAGGTCAGGGACTCCCCACACAGGAAACGCCCAAGGCAGGCCAATCCTACATTTACCGAAGCTGGACCCGATCCGGCCGGAATCGGCTCCACCACGGTCCTCTGGACGATCCTGCACGAGGAGCCGTCTGCCGTCTCCTGCCCCACGTTTGGGCGCCAAAACTGTGGACGAAGGTTTCAGACCAGACAGCAGGTGCGGTTATAAAGCAGCTTTATTTTCAGAGTCACGGTGAGAAGAGTTTCAGAAAAGCAGACAATCAAATATACATGACAGCATCAGGGCTCTTCTGAACCCGTCTGTTGGGTGGGGTCCAGTTTTATACCCCTAGAATGCGTGATTTAATATCATTATAAAATGTAACAGTCAACACATTTATTATACACAAACCTTGAGCCCCTTTAACGTCCCTTGTAAAACTTGATTTCTTGGCTCCTTTTGTTATGGCGTTCAGATGTAAGCTAAGGGAAAACGTGATAAGGCAGACTCATGTGTGGAATGCTCAGACCTTGAGTCCTTTGCACAAACATTTTTCTGTTTGCTAAAACAAAGCATGCTGTTACTTGGTTTCGTAAAGCTTACTTCTCAGACATGAATTAGTACAAGTGAACGAAGAGAACATTTGTCTTCCACACCAGTCAGTGAGATGTGAATGAAGGAGGCTTTAATGGCAGCCTGCTGTTTCAATGAGCTTCACACAAAAAGGTACACCTGGCTATAGGAGGCAGGACTCTAGGGTGGCCAAAACTCACTTTATTTATTTATTTATTTATTTATGTATGTATGTATTTATTTATTTAAGTATAAGTTCCTGACATCCATAATGTGCTGCATTATGAGATGAGAGCACAATGTAACTGTTTACTATGCCAGCTGACCTATAAGTAGAAAGCATCTCATCCACGAACAGATGAAAAAGAAAAGGATGGAAATCCTAACTTGTCATTTCATTTAATCCTTACAGTCAGAATGCAGGAAGTGGATTTGGAGGAGGAGGAGGAATTAGAGGAGGATATGGAGGAGGAGGAGGAGCAGGAGGAGGATCATATAGAGGAGGTAGTGGATTTGGATTTGCACGTTGAAGATGATTTTTCTGGTCCTCAATAAATCGGTAAGCATGTTTGGCCTACAGAGGTGAATGTTTGACCGGATGGAGGGCTGACTGACTTTCTTCCAGGCCTAAAACCATTTGTGGATCCCACAGGTGTGTCACGAGTTTAAGGAGACAGGATGTCCCATTCTTGAAAATTTGTTTTATTATAGTTCTGTTTAAAGTTAGTTAGTATTAAAGGAAAGGTTTCTTACTCCTCCACCTGTGTTTGATTCCTTCACCCGCTCTTTGATGGCTTACTGCAGCAGGGCCTTCTCTCTCGTCTCTTTCTATTAATTCACAACGTCACTGAACTCACTTCAGATTCTCTAAAGTCTCCTATAAAATGGTCAGGATTTTGATTTTTTTCTACTAATTTTTTTAATTGTCTGTTTCTCTTTTAGCCCAATAGGACCCTCAAAGACCAATCATTTTCAAAAATGAAGAAATAAAATAATGTCTTCTAAGTAAAATAAAGACAAGTGCAAGCAAAATAAAAACTGGCCTGCCTCTTTGTCTTCTTGTGTGGCTCTCACTCTCTGATTATCTACTTGATTTATTTTTTCTTCTCATGAACGTCTTTGTTGGTCTTTTACTTCCTGACGTCATTTTCATCTATTTCAGCCTGAGTGGAGAACACCATAATAATGCTTTATTATCCAATACATAAAGGAAGGACGGTGATTTTTCACAAAATCTTCACAGATAACTTCTCAGATGTGATAGAATTTGTGTTTGTGTCAAATTTCAACTTTACGGAAACACTGATGGCAAAATACAAAAAAAAATAAATAAATCTTAGACGGACCCTGTGATTTTTCCGTATTATAAAATGCAGTATATTTCAAATTCAAACAATGACAGGTCAAGTTTGTCATCTCTGCTGTGTTCCCAGACATGTCAACTGTACCTGTGAAAAGCTTCATGTTGATAACACAAAGAAATAAAATGTTACAGCATTTGGCACCACAGGCAGCCCTCTCACATTCAGAACCTTTTCAGGCAGGGATGCCCTCAATATAAATGTAAATAAAGTAAAATGTATATAAAATAATAGAAAATATTAATATCAGATATAAATAATTTCTCCCGTATACACACAGACAAACACTAACAATAAAATGTTCTAACCTTCATTTTCCAAATGTGGCCATGTCATATATCATTGGAGACGTCTCAGTCACAGATATCAAATGGTATAAAGCTTTCCAGGACTCGACCCACTGAGCCACAGTAACCCACCTGGAAATGGCAGCTGCTTGATGCCAGTCTCCGGTGGGCACTTGCTGTTTTAAGGTGAATATCTCACAAACAATGAATCACACAGTGATGTGCTTAGGCTCGTGTTAATCATCAGAATCTTTTGTAAATGTTGATATATAAGTTGTTTGTATTCACTGTTGCTTTATGAAGTTTTATACAACAACACACTAAAATTCCCTCTTGACTGGTGAGATGGACTTCTTTATATAAAGTCACGGCAGGCCCGTTGTTCAAACATGAGACCTTATTTGGCGTCGATGGAATCGTCTCAGTCTCCGCTATCCAGTGCTGTGAGATTTGTGATGGTGTGACCCACTCAGCCAGTGCCATCCAGCGTCACCAGGTGTTTCATAGCACATACGTGTGTCAGTGCTCGTTTGACCAGGAGCATCTGCTGTAAGTGCTGACATGTTACTTGTATATTTTTACTGTTGCGTTGTGGAGTTATATGGAAGAGCAAATGAAATTCACAAGTGTGATGTGACGATTGTTAAGGTGTTTGGCACGTGGTCACCCTATGCTCGGTTGTAGTGGAGGTTCAATGCATCATTTGAAATCTACTGGTCGAGACCTTTTGAGTGATGAATGTCACTTCAGTATTTCTTTTGAAGAAAAATTTCTAGGCTGGTTTAATTTCTCTGGTTGTTGGTGTACGAAGCATCAGAACGTATGATTTCATACCAGATTAAGATGTCTGCTGTACCTACTCTAACAATGTGATCACTATGAGTGTGAAGTAGACACTGTGGCTTTCAAATGAGGTGTGTGGCGTAGTTCATCTTTATGATGCAGCAGAAGGTGTTTTAAAACATTTCTGATCCCTTGTCAGCCCGGTACCAGGCCACTTAGAGTTTAAGAGGTTTCTTTGACTATCAAATACCACAGGCAGCTCTCAACAATTATTTCAGTTCTCACTTTACTTGATTGGAGCCAAGAAACAGGATTGGAGTAGTCGGCAAGATTCAAAGGCTGTTGATGTCTGTGTCCAAATCCCTTCAGTTATATTTGTGTTTCCTTGTAAGACATTCACTGACATGTGGTTGTTGAAGGACGTTCTTCACTGAGGCTTATCTGCTAACAGGGCTGATTTTAATGAAGAGGTAGTCATCATCAACACTCAGTCAAACAGATCAAAACCATCCTCTGCCTTTCACAGCCTCACATGATGATTGTCTGTTTATCAGTAAAGTTTGAGTACGAAAACTAAAAGATCTCTCCTGGACCGCTGGACAAATCTCTGCTGGAGAAATCCATTGAGGCCTCTAATGTTGAACATCAAAATCAAATTCTGTGTAATTATATTATCAGGGTGCTGACCTTTTAGACCAAATCCCATATTCATATTCAAGTTTATCAGTTATTTTAGGTTCAAGGTTTTTATTTTGCCATATTCTATACAATAAAATGTGATTCATTTTTTTTACTCTCAGCTGTAACCACACTAAAAAAGAACAAATTAAAAGTCAAAACCTTTAAAAGGGTTCATATTCAGAAAACAATTCAGAGCATTAGGGTTAAATTCCAGAAGACAACATTTCCAACATTTCCAGAATTTGATGTAAAGATGGAAAACTCCCAAATAATAGCATGTTGTGATTTAAGGCCTGCACACTTCAAACAAAGCCTGAATACCACAAGAAAGGCTCAAGGCCTACAAAAAAAGGGAGAGGACACCATAAAACACCTGGCTCAATATAAGAAAGAGTTATTATATTTTATAAATTAAATGAAGTCAGAAAAGGTTCAGAATTTTGGAAAGTATTGAGAAATGATTATTATTAATTAATTATTATTATTAATTCATACCCAAACAATGCTAAAACATATTCAAATACAATATACACTTCAAAAAGGTAAACACTTTGAAAGTGGAAAATGCAAAGGCAAAGGTCATAGCAGCAAACCAGAAAACATCAAATCCCACCCTGAAGAGAGAGATCAACAACAGGAGCTAACGAGACGCACCATGGGGGTCTCACACCACTGCTCATGCTTGAGGCCTATTGGCGCCTTGGGTAATCTGCACAGCAGCAACAGCTACTCTGACTAGCATACAAAATATCAGAAACACAAATTATATAAAATTTCAAAGCAATTACAAAAAAATTCAAAGAGTTATATCACTTAAGGAAAACATTTACATAGAAAAATATGACAAACATTCAATAATGAAACAAAGTGCTAAAATACAGAAAATCATGACTGAATAATGATTAGTGAAACTGTGACACAACATTATTATTTATTTAATTCTTTAGTATTTTATTACTTTACACATTTTTAATATTTTATTCATTTTTTTAACCAGTAAACTCCTCAATATACCCAGGGTCGGGTGCTGATGGTTATCCTCCCTCTTGTAGAGCTTTATGATATTTCTGCACATTTCATTTTGTTCTGCCAGCTTCCCATTTCTGCAGTCTGAAGCCATCAGATAACATCTGGGGACTGGCTGAGCTTAGGTGGTCGTCTGCTGGGCAGGACACTCATGGTATGGCCGGCTTCTTGGGCTTTTTTTGGAGGCATGACACTCATTTTGCCATTTAAGGACTCCATCCCATAACAACAGCGTTGTGTGCTTAGCACTGTCCTGCACTCTTTGTTCACCTAAGACTGTGTGACCAGAGACGACTCCAACTCCATTATTACATTTGCTGATGACACCAACATCACAGGTCTGATGACAAGACAGCTTAGTGAAAAGAGGTCTGTCTGCTGACTCAGTGGTGTCAGGGCCACAATCTGACCAGTAATGTCAGTAAAGTCAAACAAGGAGCTGCTCAGAGACTTCAGGAGGCAGAAGACGCTCCCATCTACCTCAGAGGGATGTTATTGAAAGGGTAGGCTGATGAATTGAAGTTACTGTCTGATTTGTCCCTCAGTGTGACAGAAATGTCAAGACAAATTAATCTCCAAAGCAACAACAAAAATACATGAGGTATAAAGCAATTTCAGTAACTCTAGACAGATTAATAAAGTACAAAATAAGTGAATTCAGACTGTAAGATGGTATTTATGTGTTCACCAAATACATCAAGGAGACAAAGCTGAAACTTCTACCCTCCTATATGTACTTCGCTTATTTGTTATTTTATAAATTTCTCAACACACCCGAAAAAAATGATACCTATCATGTACTCGATAGTAAAGCCTGTGAAAAGCATTTTGTCACAAATTATCAACATGAAGAAAATTGTTTCCACAAATTTATTGAGTTCAATTGTAAAATATGTCAGCTAAGAATGTAAAGCTGAAATACCTGATTTATGAATTCCTCAATGCCAAAAACTTTTTTTTATAACAAATATACAGTACATAGAATGGTGCTTTACTTTAATCTTCTGCAAAGTTCAACTGAACCCTCAGATTAACCGTTAATCATCACAACTTGTCCTCCTCTCTGTTAACTTTCCAAACCAGAGACTGTACTCTCGCTACTCCAAATATGGCCAATATACTCAGCATCTCTCCTCTGCACATGTCCAGACCAATGCAATCTCTCCTCTCTGACTTTGTCTGCCAACCTGACCTGACCCTCTACTGTCCTCATTTCTAATCCTGTCCATCCTCATCACACCCACTTCAAATCTTAACAACTGTAAGTCTTCCACCTCCAGCTGTGTCTCCTGTTTTTTTTGTCAGTGCCACCGTCTACAACCCATAAAACATAGCTGGTCTCATTACCGCCTCCTGTCTAATCTCCTCCGTCAACCTGTCCATCACCATCATAAATATAATAGGGCACAGAGCCGATCCCTGATGTAACCCCACTTTCATCTTGTTTAGTTTGTAGTGTCACACATTTTTATAGCAGATGAAATGATGGTGGCATTAACTGCTTTCAATGCAGTGTCCTACACCATCCCGATAAAGGAATGGAAGCTTCAAATTCGTTCTATGATTGTAATGAGCACTTTTCATCTGCACGTCCATTCATTTTTAACTGGTGGATACATTTCAGTGTTGAAGGTGAAACCTCCTCGCACCATCCAGCTACACTTACGGGCACAGTGACAGTGGTGACAACAGTCATAGTAATTATAAGCCGAGGCAAGTTTCACACAAAGTGGTTGTTTGGCTTATCTAAATCATCGATGAAATGAGCTGCTCCATTTGTTAATAGTAATATAAAATGTGTTTAGGATTTCAGTGCTTGAAGTGCATTTCCCAATAAATACAAAACAGCACTGCTTCATCGCTGAATACGAATCTCTCAAATCACACTAAATTTGTGTTTTTTCATTTGTTCTTTGAAGGCAAACTAATGTTTATGAGCAACACCCTAAATGTGAAAAACGTGGAAAAAGCACTGATGATGTCATAAATTAGAAAGGTACGTTAGTGAAAGTAACGCAGTCTCTCAGTTACGATGAATTGACTACGGGTAACTTCTGTAAGTCTGGCTAAGCAGTATTGACTCAAGCGATAAATGTTACTCTTATTTTTTTAACAAACTAATGATCTAAATATAAATCTTACATTAGAAAATGTTTCAAATCAGAGTGTTCCTCTGACAAGCCAGTTTTAATTTAATTTTGTTACAAAAACAGCTTTTAAGGGTTTGTTTAAGTGTAAGTATCCTCAATTATTTTGGAATTCAGTAATTCAACAGCACAGACATAATAATCATTTTTCAGTTTTTACTTTTATAATTTTAAGAAATATTTTCATTCGCTGGAGAAAGAATTTCAGAGAATAAATTCAAATGTGCACCTCGTCAGATAAATCAGAGAGTCCATGATGATCTCGTTCTTTACAGACCCAATGCTGAAATGAAATGTGTGCTGCTCAGTCCAGCCTTACAGCAGCGTAACTAAGGCACGTTGAAGGCCAGAAAACTGTGATGACAGAGCAGAGCTGCCGTTATCTGACCAAGAGCTTGTGGAGTAAATCCATCCTACACCTCCTCTTTATTTTATGTTCATTAGAATTACTACATGTGGTTTGGCTCATTAGTGTACATGTTAGGATAAGAGTTTAGAGGTGCTGTATACTCTGTGCATATCCATAGGTTAAACAAGATATCCATTTGATTTTAACTTTATTTTTAGTTGAATGAAAGTAAAATTAATTTATTTTTGCCAACTAAAACTAACAATAATTAAATAACTAAATTATGATTAAAACTAAAATGCAATTTTGTCAGAAGACTAAGACTAAATCAAAGAGTATTGTCAAAATAAACACGGCTCTCTCCCTTGGGTACACTCTCCACCACTTCATCCAACTCACTCCAGAAATCTTCTTTCTCATCCATCACACACCCAGCTTGTGTGGCGTATGCACTAACAACATTCATCATCACACCTTCAGTTTCCAGCTACATCACTCTGTCTGACACTCTTTCAACTCCATAACACTCTTGACATACTGCTCCTTCCCTACCCCATTTCTCCTCCATGATAGAACAATTTGAACCCCCTCTGATCCACCTGGCCTCACTCTCTTGTACACACAATATATCAACCTTCCTTCTCTCCTCCATATTTGCTAACTCTCTCCCCTTACCAGTCATACTGCCAACATTCAAAGTCCCCCCCCTCAGTTCCACTCTCTTTACCTTCCTCTTCTCCTCCTGCCTGCAGACACGTCTTCCCCCTCTTTTTCTCCTTCGGCCAACAGTAGCCCAATTCCTGCCAGCTCCCTGTTGGCTAACAGTACTGGTGGCGGTCTCAACCCATCCGGTATGGAAATCTGTATTGTTGTTGTTATACTGATCTGGCAAAATTTTACACCGGATGCCCTTCCTGACGTAACCCTCCCCATTTATCTGGACTTGAGACCACCATGAAGAATCACACTGGTTTGTACACCCCTGTGGCTGGGTTAAAATTCTGACACATGATTTATGTTATTAGTGTAAACTATTATTAAAAACAGAAAGGATTAAAGTAAAAAGAAAAAAAAAATTAAACTTCACGTCATGATTGAAAACTGGACAGCCTATGTAACCTTTTTACAAGTGGAAAGTACAAAATAGGCAAAATTCAAAATGAGAAGAAGGGATATTGACATAAAACGGGAAAACAATCTAACAGCAGATTTACGGAGCTATAAACAGAAGCCCAGAGCAATTGGGTCGTTTATACAGCCAGATATAAGGGGGGCCGTTATTGACCAGGGCAGGTGTTGTAATTGGTGTTGCACTTTTGTGATGTTGTCTTCTATTTTGTTACTAAGTTCTTCTCCTCAGAGTTGCCGTCCATCAACACAGCTTTACAGAGTATTGACCTGCAAGTCACGAGAGAAAATTCCAGTCTTGTTCTCTCCTCTAATGAAACACGAACATAAGATACGGTCTGCAAAGTACCAGGATTGGAGAATTTCTCATGGAGGGTCTTGTGTTTAGATGAAGTGAAGGTCTTTGATACACGTTATTGTTTGACTGTGATTTGCCAGGTTTGCTGTTACTGATTTTATTGATTTATAAGTATTAATAATTTGCAATGATTTCTGTTTTTCCACAGATGCAGCTGGTCAGGGATCTTTCACTTCCTTCTAGTTTGAACAAAGCAGGGATTGTTTTTGAAGATGGAGTGACACAAAGTTCAGCAGTGCACAGGATATTGAAAGCTGGTACCCCTTCTCTCATCTTGGGTCTAAAATATAAGGGGGCTTTAAAAAAGTCCCAAAAGGGTGTCATGATTTGGGTTTGAAATTTCAGATTTTATAGCCTGTTCTTGTTATGGCAGCCATTTTGTGTACTGTTGTCAGGGTCACGCTCTGTGTTTCTAGGGGTGTGGTTTCTGGGGTTGTGACCTTGAATTAATTAGCAGACGAGATAAACGGTCAGCCATTTCCACGGAGCCTTATGTGACCTGCAGATAAAACCTTACCTTATATTTTGACTTCTCATGTGATTTTGTTTCTTGTATTGTCTGACTTTCAACTTATTGCATGTTATTTGATTGTGATTTTGGCCTCTCGTCTGGGTTTGGGCTCTTTGTTTTATTATTATTTTTTTATTTTGTTTTGCCATTTGTTTACATATTTTGATTTACTCTACAAATTAGTTATCTGTTTTTCTGCTGAGAAAGGACATATCATTGGATACAACTGAGATGTGGAGTACTTTCAGACACAAGAAAGATATGAAGGCGGAAATAAAAACTAAAGAAACAAGAAGGAAGAATGCAAGTATCTTTGGAATAACTGGCAGGGACAGTGAATTAGTTAATGGTCGCAGTTAATACCTCGGCAAATCCAGCTTCTGCTCCAAGTTTCAGCCACCATTATGAACCTCAGATTCAGGAGACCCTAATGAGTGTCAGGGTTTCCTAAATCAATGTCACATGGTCTTTGAAGCCCAAATTAAAATATATTTGGACAATCAGACACAATATTGTTTTTAATATCTCTGCTGGATAACAAAAACCTCTTCAATAGGCAACACTAAGAACAACACTAAGAATCAGTGGTGCATTTCATTGGCTATGTTTTTTTCAGGAATTTTGGAAAATATTCGATATACCTGTCTGTTTGAAAGTAGAGACCAACAGACTACTAGCTTGTCATCAGGGATCAAATCCCATACATGTTTAAATTGTGGAGTTGAGGATGTTAGGTACGGTGACTCGTTGGGATGATGTGGCATTAATTCTGTTGTTTAGGTGAGGATTAAGCTCTGAAATAATGAATGAGTTAGCCAGCCACAATACTGGTAACACACTTAATGAGGTGTAGAGGTAGGCCAAAAGGTGGGTACACGTCTATCAGAGAGAAAATTAGCATGGAAATGGGAAAGAGGACCTACCTTTAGGCCAAGTGAATCCAAGACCACTCTGGGCCTATGGATGTGGGCAAAACAGCAATTAGCAGCACTGATTAAAGGATTAGCTCTACGTTGGGCTAAAGGGTGGGGATGTGTAGTCAAACTCTGTACAAAGACCATCTTGTATGTCCTTGTGTGGTTCATAATGCTAACTGTCACAGACGCTCTGATTGATTCAGGCTTGGAGTAGAGTTTTATTAGCTCCTCCATGATTGAGCTTCACATATCACACCAGGACATCTTCAGTACAAACCTCAAGTCCATTCCATTGATAGTCAGCACATTGGCTCTGGGCGTTTAGATTAGGCTACACCTGTGCCCTCAGTCAAGATAGGAATCTTTCTGAGATTTTATTGATTTTATTAAAATTAAATAACATTCCATACAAATAAGTCAAGTTTTACAAACCTAGGATCAAAACAAATCAACCTCCACCCATGAGAAAGAGAGCTAGGCCAGCCAAGTAAAACCTTAAGAAAGTAAAAATAATTAAATAGATAAATTAATAAATGAATTAAATAGAGTAAAAAGAGATGAGAGAATCTGCTTCCTCAGTTAAAAAGCTTATTCTAAAATGTTATTGATTAGATCCTGCCAGGTTTTAATAAAGTTCTGTACAGATCCTCTAAGTGCGAATTATATTTTTTGCATTTTCAAGTAGGGTATAACATCAGTTACCTACTGACTTAAAAGACGAGAGTCAGGATTCTTCCAGTTGAGCAAGAAAAGTCTACATGCTAATAGTGAAGTAAAGGGGACTGCAGTTTGTTTGTTTGTCCTTCTCAACTTTAACACTAGAATTACCAGAGCCTACGAAAAAACTCGTAATTCCGTCCCACCTTAAATCGCTTCTTAAATCCCTTCACACCTCTCCGCCAGCGCCCTTTGTCTTCTAAATGTGCTGATAAAGAGAAGCTAGGAGCAGCCGGCTATTCCATCCCCCCACCAATTTAGAACGTGCACGAACTTCTCTCAGCTCACGCCTTAATTGAGTATCTGGGAGTGAAGTGGAGTTTTAGAGTGGAAATAATAGATCGTTGTTTGGAACAAACGCATCTCATGTCTGTTCCGTTTCTACAGTAATCTGTGTCAACACATTGTTAAAACAGAAACGTTATTTATATTCTAGTAGTTGATGACAAAATGTAGGCATAAACTATATAGTGTATGAAGCCTGAAGTCCAAATAGCAAAGAAACATTTTCACAAGAATAACACAATTGCGCTTTTATTCAAAAATATAACTGCAGAAACAAAAAGCCGCCTTAACATGCGACATTGACACCAGTTTACTGTAACTGCCTCCGTGGTTCAATAGACTTAGCCCCCGCTTGGGAATCAAAGGGTCACGAGTTCGATCCTGCACCCCTCCGTTTCGAGTAGTAAACTGCTCTTAGTCTTACTGTTTTAGAATAAAAGCATACATTTGATTTCAGTCTGTAACAGCGGTGCAATTTATGATCCTTGTAAAGGTTAGCTTTTTTTTTTTTTTTATTCACTTTTCATTCTCTCAGTCGCGTTCAGAATCAATCCATACAAAGTCGCGCTATAGCTCTGCAGTGTACCACGATCCATACTAACGCCAAACACCCCCGTTCTGACACACAAACGCTGGTGAAGCTGCCTTCTTCGTATCTCACCATCACTTGACTTTCTTTTTATTCAGTTTTATTGAGTGTTCCTGCCAGTCCCCGCATTTTGCTGTATGCTGTTTCTTTTGTACTCCAGGACATGCAGAGGAAAGAATGGTAAAGACAAGTAACTTCGGCGCTAAATGCAATCATCAGACACTCCCCATCTGCCCGTGTCGTTCAAACACAGGAACATATATTGGTGTAAAAGTATAACAAAAGTGCACTTTTATTCAAGTGCACTTTTTCCATCGCCTTTTCCTGTAAGAAGCAATGTCTCTCTATGCTGTGGTTTCTATTACACACCTGAAAGAAAGAGACAATACATGTGAACATATCCAGCATACAGCAACATGCGGGGACTGGCAGGAACACTCAATAAAATGAATAAAAAGAAAATCAAGTGACAGTGAGATACGAAGAAGGCAGCTTCGCCAGCGTCTGTGTGTCTGAACCCTTTGGGGGGGGGTGTTAGTATGCATCGTGGTACAACGCAGAGCTATAGCGCGTCTGTATTCTGTTTCTTTTGTACTCCAGGGCACGCAGAGGAGAGAATAGTAAAGAGCAGTAAGTTCGCGCTATATGCAATTATCAGACACTCCCCATCTGCCCGTTGTTTTGTTATACTTTTCAATACTTTTTATACTGCTCAAACGGGCATGCTCAAAAAATACACGTGTAATGCCACGAAAAGTACACGCAGACACTTCATTTCGCAAACAAAACAAGTGCACTTTTATTCAAAACTACCTGTGTAACCGAAGAAAAAAGAAAGCAAGTTACAGTAGGCGATTGATACGACAGCTTGCATGGTGCAATGCTAAGAAGTGCAGATTTTCATTTCGTGCCATATAAAATAATCACATTCAAATATTAACAGTTCCCACACACCCAAGGACCGTCCTTCCTACATTTACGACACGTGTACTTGTTGCCGTGTACACACCTCTCTGTGCTATGGTTTCTATTACACTGAATGAGCACCTGACACTGTACTTTCTTCCCTGGGGAAGGTCCGCATCAGAGAATTTCCAGTTCCTGCATAAATTCACACCTGATCTGACGCTGTTCGTTTTCAAATAATATTGCATTAGTGCGATTATATTTTCACATATATTGTCTCTTTCTTTCAGGTGTGTAATAGAAACCACAGCATAGAGAGACATTGCTTCTTACAGGAAAAGGCGATGGAAAAAGTGCACTTGAATAAAAGTGCACTTTTGTTATACTTTTACACCAATATATGTTCCTGTGTTTGAACGACACGGGCAGATGGGAGTGTCTGATGATTGCATATAGCGCCGAAGTTACTGGTCTTTACCATTCTTTCCTCTGCATGTCCTGGAGTACAAAAGAAACAGCATACAGCAACATGCGGGACTGGCAGGAACACTCAATAAAACTGAATAAAAAGAAAATCAAGTGACGGTGAGATACGAAGAAGGCAGCTTCCCAGCGTTTGTGTGTCAGAACCGGGGGTGGGTGTTTGGCGTTAGTATGCATCGTGGTACACTGCAGAGCTATAGCGCGACTTTGTATGGATTGATTCTGAACGCTAACCTTTACAAGGATCATAAATTGCACCGGCTGTTACAGACTGAAATCAAATGTATGCTTTTATTCTAAAACAGTAAGAATAAGAGCAGTTTACTTCTCAAAACGGAGGGGCGCAGGATCGAACTTGTGACCTCTTGATTCCCAAGCGGGGGCTGAGTCTATTGAACCACGGAGGCAGTTACAGTAAACTGGTGTCAATGTCGCATGTTAAGGCGGCTTTTGTTTCTGCAGTTATATTTTTGAATAAAAGCGCAATTGTGTTATTCTTGTGAAAATGTTTCTTTGCTATTTGGACTTCAGGCTTCATACACTATATAGTTTATGCCTACATTTTGTCATCTACTACTAGAATATAAAAAACGTTTCTGTTTTAACAATGTGTTGACACAGATTACTGTAGAAACGGAACAGACATGAAATGCGTGTGTTCCAAACAACGATCTATTATTTCCACTCTAAAACTCCACTTCACTCCCAGATACTCAATCAAGGCATGAGCTGAGAGAAGTTCGTGCACGTTCTAAATTGGTGGGGGGATGGAATAGCCGGCTGCTCCTAGCTTCTCTTTATCAGCACATTTAGAAGACAAAGGGCGCTGGCGGAGAGGTGTGAAGGGATTTAAGAAGCGATTTAAGGTGGGACGGAATTAGGAGTTTTTTCGTAGGCTCTGGTAATTCTAGTGTTAAGCCCCTTTGTGAGCCCACCTGACACAATTGTTAGTGGGTTAGGAGAGTTTGTGACACCAATGCTGTCTGAGGGGCATTTAAAGATTTTGGTCCAGAATGATGTTAGTTTGGAGCTCACCAACTAAAACATGTGGCCCAGTGAAGCTGGAACTCGACTGCAATGTTTACAGGTTGGACCTTGACCAGAAAACATTTTAGACAATTTTAAATGAGACAGATGCACTCAATATATAATTTTAAGTTGAATAATTCTATGCTTTGCGCATTTGGAGCTCACGTGAATTCTCTGCATTGCTACCTTCCACTCCTTTTCTGAGATGTTGACTGAGAGATCCTTTTCCCACTCTACTCTTGGATCTTTGAAAGGGAGGGACTGTAAAACGGTTTTATACATTACATAAATGCTGTCAGAGTCCTCAAGACTGAGCAATATTTTTTCCAGCATAAAGGGAGGTGGGGGGTGAGGAAAATTGGGCAGGTTCTGTTTAACAAAATTTCTAATTTGAGGATAGTGAAAGAAATGTGTTGCTGGAAATTTAAATTTGGAATGTAATTGTTCGTAGGATGCAAAGACGTTGTCTATGTACTGATCTCTAAATGATTTAATACCAAATATTTTCCAGACATTAAAATCTGCATATGTTTAGGGTTGTATAAGGTGGTTCTCGTCAGGAGGTGCCACAGTTCAATGCTTCTTTATCTTAAAATGCTTCCTACATTGGTTCCATATTCTGAGTGAGTGAAGCACAATTGAGCAGTTAGTATATTGGCAATAACTTATACTTATTGGGTTACAATGCAAGGAATGTAAAGAAGTACTGCCGGATTTTATTTCTATTGCAAACCAAGCCTGTGTATGTTCATCTATTTGTGTCCATGTCTGGGTTTTTATAGCTTGTATCTTTGCTGCCCAGTAATAAAATTGAAAGTTGGTAGAGACATGCCACCTTCTGCATTTGGTCTTTGCAGGGTCGCCATTTGGATAATTGGATGTTTTGAATTCCAAATAAATGAGGTTATGTTTGAATCTAATTTATTAAAAAAATATTTATTGATGTATATTGGAATGCTTTGAAATAGAAAGAGAAGCTTAGGAAGGATATTCATCTTAACAATGTTAATTCTTCCAACTAAAGTGAGATGAAGGATAGACCATCTATGCAAGTTTTGCTTCATTTTTCCAATGCAGATAGCACAATATTGCTGATAGAGCTTTATGTTTACTTGTGATGTTTACTACTAGATATTTAAACTGATCCGCAATGATTAAAAGGAATGTGTCCAATCTAATATTGTGTGGTTGAGAATTAACTGGAAAGAGCACACTTTTACTCAAGTTAATTCTAAGACCAGAAATCATTTGAAATTATGCACAGTATTTTTGTGGATCTGATATTTACATTACCATATTATCTGCATATTGAGAAATTTTCTGTTCAAGTCCTTCTCTGATAATCCTCTTTATCTCAAAAGCATTTTGACAGTGAACTGCCAGTGGCTCATTGGCTATTGCAAACAGCAGTGGTGACAAGGGGCATCCTTGTCTAGTACCACATTCTACTTTGAAGTAGTCTGAAATAATGTTGTTATTACAAACTGAAGCTTCTGGACTCGTATACAGTAGTTTGATCCTTTCCCAAATGTTTGGGCCAAACCCAAATTTATCCAATATGGTGAAAAGGTAGTTCCATTCAACCATATCAAATTCTTTTTCTGCATACAACGATAACAATATCTCTGGGGTGTTTGACTTTGCTTGTAAATATATCACATTAAACAGGCATCGAAGATCAGAAACTAAGTGTCTGCCTTTAATAAATCCAGGGTCTTGTGATATTAGTGAAAGAAGTACTTTCTCCATCCTTCTAGCTAGAACTTTGGAGAGTATCTTTACATATTTGTTCAAAATTGAGATTGGTCTGTATGATGCACATTTTAATAAGACCTTTTTTTGCTTTGGAAACACAGTAAATAAAGCTTGACGAAAAATTTGAGGTAGAATTTTAATGTCTCTAGCTTCTGTAAATGTTGTTAATTAAAGGGGAGCTAACTTAGTTGCCCATTTTTTATTAAATTCGGTAGGGTAACAATCAGGGCCTGCTGCTTTCCCACTCTGAAGTGAGTTTATAGTATCTAGTAATTCTGATAGTGCCTGAGGTTTATCCAATTCCTCTGCACTAAGAGTATCTAGTTGTGGTATCTGTAATGCATTCAGAAGTGCATTAGGTTGTGTCTTCTCTTCTTTAAATTCAGTAGAATATAAGGATTTATAGTAGTCTCTAAATGTGTGCATTATAATATTATGATCAATGATTTTGTCTCCATTCGTGTTGGTGATTGCTGGGATTGCATTGCGAACATCCTGCTTGTGGATCTGTTGAGCTAAAACCTTATTAGCTTTCTCTTCATGTTCATAGTAATGATGTCTTGATGTAAAAATGAGTTGTTCAGTTTCATTAGTTGTCAAGAGGTTGAGTTCTGAATGCAGAGCCTGTCATTTCCTCTGAAGTGCTTCATTTGGACACATGGCATCTTCTTGATCTATTCTGGTAATTTCCCTGATTAGCTCTGATATCTTAATGGCTTCCAATTTTTTTTTGGTGTAAGATATGAGATCATATGTCCTCTTAACAAGGCCTTCAGAGTTTCCCAGAGTAATCCTGCAGAAACGATAGATAGATAGATAGATAGATAGATAGATAGATAGATAGATAGATAGATAGATAGATAGATAGATAGATACTTTATTAATCCCAAGGGGAAATTCATATAATCCTGCAGCAGTATACTGATACAAAGAAACAATATTAAATTAAATAGTAATAAAAATGAAAAAAATAAAAATAAAAAAGCAGACAATAACTTTGAGTAATGTTAGCATTTAGTCCCCAGGTGGAATTGAAGAGTGCATAGTGTGGGGAGGAACGATCTCCTCAGTCTGTCAGTGGAGCAGGACAGTGACAAAAGTCTGTCACTGAAGCTACTCCTCTGCCTGGAGATGACACTGTTCAGTGGATGCAGTGGATTCTTCATGATTGACAGGAGTTTGCTTAGTGCCCGCCGCTCTGCCACAGATGTTAAACTGTCCAACTTTACTCCTACAATAGAGCCTGCCTTCTTAACAAGTTTGTCCAGGCGTGAGGCGTCTTTCATCTTTATGCTGCCTCCCAGCACACCACAGCGAAGAGAGGGCACTGCCACAACCGTCTGGTAGAACATCTGCAGCATCTTACTGCAGATGTTGAAGGATGCCAACCTTCTCAGAAAGTATAGTCTGCTCTGACCTTTCTTACACAGAGCATCAGTATTGGCAGTCCAGTCCAATTTGTCATCCAGCTGCACTCCCAGATATTTATAGGTCTGCACCCTCTGCACACAGTCACCTCTGATGATCACAGGGTCCATGAGGGGCCTGGGCCTCCTAAAATCCACCACCAGCTCCTTGGTTTTGCTGGTGTTAAGGTGTAAGTGGTTTGAGTCGCACCATTTAACAAAGTCTTTGATTAGCTTCTGGTACTCCTCCTCCTGCCCACTCCTGATGCAGCCCACAATAGCAGTGTCATCAGCGAACTTTTGCACGTGGCAGGACTCGAGTCATATTGGAAGTCTGATGTATATAGATTGAACAGGACCGGAGAAAGTACAGTCCCCTGCGCCCTGTATTGCTGACACAATGTCAGACCTGCAGTTCCCAAGACGCACATATTGAGGTCTGTCTGTAAGATAGTCCACAATCCATGCCACCAGGTGTGAGTCTACTCCCATCTCAGTCAGCTTGTCTCTAAGGAGCAGAGGTTGGATGGTGTTGAAGGCGCTAGAGAAGTCCAAAACATAATTCTTACAGCACCACTGCCTCTGTCCAGGTGGGAGAGGGATCAGTGTAGCATATAGATGATGGCATCCTCCGCTCCCACCTTCTCCTGGTATGCGAACTGCAGAGGGTCGAGGGCATGGCGGACCTGTGGCCTCAGGTGGTGAAGCAGCAGCCGCTCCATGGTCTTCATCAGATGTGACGTCAGAGCAACAGGCTGGAAGTCATTCAGCTCACTAGGACGTGATACCTTTGGGACTGGGGTGATACAAAATGTTTTCCAAAGCCTTGGGACTCTCCCTGTTCCAGGCTCAGGTTGAAGATGCGCTGTAGAGGACTCCCCAGTTCCAATGCACAGGCCTTCAGCAGTCGTGGCGATACACCATCTGGACCCGCTGCTTTGCTGGCATGAAGTCTTCTCAGCTCTCTGCTCACATGGGCTGCTGTAATTGTGGGTGGGGATGTCTCACCTATGCTGGTATCAGCAGAAGGATGGTTGGAGGATGCAGTACTCGAGGTGAGAGTGGGTTAGGGTGATCAAACCTATTAAAGAAGTTGTTCATTTGGTTTGCTCTCTCCACGTCTGTCTCGATGGCGGCACCCGCTTGAGCTGCAGCCAGTGATAATCTTCATCCCATCCCACACTTCCTTCATGCTGTTGTTCTGCAACTTCTGCTCCAGCTTTCTCCTGTACTGCTCTTTCGCCGCCCTGAGCTGGACTCTGAGTTCCTTCTGCATGCGCTTGAGCTCATGCTGATCACCGCCTTTAAAAGCCATTTTCTTCTGGTTCAAAAGGCCCTTGATGTCACTTGTAATCCATGGCTTGTTGTTAGCATAGCAGCGTACTGTTCTTACTGGAACTACAATGTCCATACAGAAGTTGATGTAATCAGTTGTGCATTCAACAGCCTCTTCAATGTTCTCACTATGTGACCCCAAGCAATATATCCCAGTCTGTACTTCCAAAGCAGTATCTCAGAGCCTGCTCTGCCTCAGGGGACCACTTCCTGAATGAGCCTGTGGTTGTAGGTAGCGCCTTCACTCTTGGTTTGTAGTGAGGCTGAAGCAGAACCAGGTTATGATCTGCTTTCCCAAGCGCAGGCAGTGGGGTGGCGCTGTATGCGTCTTTAACGTTTGCATACAGTAGGTCGATAGTCCTGTTTCCGCCAGGTGTTACAATCCACATACTGGGAGAAGGCAGGTAATGTTTTGTCCAGCGTTACATGGTTAAAGTCTCCAGAGATTAGCACAAGTGCCTCAGGGTGCTGCGTTTGTAACTTAGCAACTGCGGAATGGATGATGTCACTCGCCATCTCCACGTTCGACTGAGGGGGGATGTAAACAATAACAACAATCACGTGTCCAAACTCTCTGGGCAAGTAATAGGGGCGCAGACTTACGGCCAACAGTTCGATGTCCCTGCAGCAAGTGGAGATTTTAACGTTTACATGTCCTGAGTTGCACCACTTTGTATTGACATAGAGAGCAAGTCCTCCTCCTTTCTTCTTTCCACAGGTACTTGCGTCTCTGTCCGCTCTAACTGTGCTAAACCCGGGTAGCTCCATGTTAGCATCTGGGATGGTAGTTGTTAGTCACTTTCACTAAAACACAGCAAGCTGCATTCTCTGTAGGTTCTGACATTTTTCACCAGCACAGCCAGTTCGTCGATCTTATTTGGTAGCAAGTTCACATTTCCCAGGATCACAGAAGGCACCGACGGTTTATAACGCCATTTTCTCCCAAGTTGTCTCGCTTTTATCTTATCTTTTATCTTTACGCCGGCTCGGCTTCCCCGATATCGTCTTCTTACCTCGTCAGGTAAATAAGGAACCACACCGGCATGAGCATTTCTTCTCAGTGCTTGAAGCTGCTTGAATAGGCGAGTCTCGGAGTGTAAAAATCCATGTCAAGTAGTAAAAATAGTAAAATGTGTCCAGGAAGCAAATCTACATAAAAGAAACTGGTAGAAGTGATCAGTGAAATAGAGAAATAGAGAAAAAAAAATAGATAAAAAGGTCAAAAGGTAAAGTCATACACGGAGCTGCTGGAAAGTCTGCCACTTGGATGCGGCGCCGGAAAATGGTCTGTGGGGATGTATTTGTCTCTAAAAAAAAACCCAATTTACTTAAATATATATTCTGTAGAGTTCTCATCTGCTAATAAAAGTGGGTTAAGATGCCATCTGCGAGATGAGTATGTGGGGCATAGTGATTTTAGCTCCATGATCAAAGGGGTGTGGTCAGAGATAACAATAGCGTTATACAAAATTTAACCGTAGGCAAGAAATTGTTGTCTCTAAAAAAATCATCAGTTCTTGAGTAGCAGTGATGCACTGGAGAGTAGAAGGAATATACTCTTGAGTCTGGGTTTAGAAATCTCCTGGGGTCTGATAAGTTGTAATCAGTTACAAACTGTGTAATTGTCTTTGCAGTGTTTTACATCATTGCTCCTGTGGCAGTAGACCTATCTAGGTATGGATTTAAAAACACAAAGACCCCAGCCATTATAATTTTATGAGTGTTCACTTTGGGAATGGATGTAAATACATTTTGGACGAAGTCCCTATCATCTACAATGGATGTGTAGATATTTATCAAAATCACTTTACAGTTAAATAAATTTCCCATGACAATCACATATCTCAGGATCAGATACTAAATCTGTTATTACAAATGTTAATGTTCTATGTACAAGAATTCCCACACCTCTAGTTTTCTTTGAAAAGATGGAATTAAATATTTGGCTAGTCCAGTCTCTTTGAAGCTGAAACTGATCCTTGCTTAATAAGTGGGAATCCTGTAAAAATACTATTTTAGCGTTTAGACCTGTTAGGTGAGAGAATTCTTTCTTTCTCTTTAATTCATGATTCAGCCCATTAACATTCCAGCTCACAAAGTTAACTGTTTGTTCATGAAGATATTGCTTCTGAACATTTGATGTCATTTTGTAGTCTTACTTAAAATCAAACAGCTTTGACCTTAATTTCAAATTTTCCCAGGAGTCATTGCCATGAAGCTTAATGTTATGTTGCCCGTTATAATTATAAGGATTAAAAGGATAGATTAGAAATAGCTTTCTTTCTTTCTCTCCCCCCATTCCACCCCTCCCCTCCCCTATTTTGCCTCCCCACATGAAGATGGACCACACATCAAGTTAATGTGATGTCTTAGTGGAACTTCACCATTTAATGTCCATCTTTATTAGTTATTGGGGAGAGGGCTGGTGGGGATGAGTAAGGTGATGGGGACATGTCAGGCTTGAGCGGGCATACGTGTAAGACACAGACAAGCACACGGACACACACACACACACACACTGGAGTGCAAACAGCTGGACTTGTAATGAAGAGCACCACTCATCTACCTAAATATTCGATTTCACTGCCATTAACTTAAGGTAAAATATTCACACAATATCAATATACTCTTCAAAATAAAAAATATCTATATACATTTTTACTCTTACAATGTTATTAATAAATTGATCATTAATTGCGAGTCAAAATACATTCAAAAGTCAATTCAACTGGCTTTATTGTCATACCATCCTTACACCGTGTTGCTGCATTTAACAGGACCATCATGGTGCAACCCATACAGAACATACAAAACATGAGGTATAACGAGATGATTTTACAAATCAGAAGTTAGCAAATGACAACATTTAACAAATATCAATTGTTTTGACTAATTTTTAAAAATCTTTTCAAATGAATCAAGGAAATCAAAGAATATAAAAAGTAAAGCACATTAATTAGTAAAGCACATCCATTAATAACATTACTTTAAATAAATGTTCTTTTACCATATGGTATCTTATATAACCTAACAAAACTCATTGTTTTTAAAGGTTTATGTCCATATTAATATTTTTTTTAGATCTCCCCAAATCTTTATTCATGAGATTTTATTATGGAAAGCAGCTACTCTCTAGTAGGAGCAGCTTGGCTAAAGAAGAATAGCTAACCTCACGGCTCTGAAAGTCATGTGACTGTTTCATCTTTTGGGCTCTCATTAGAGTGAAAAATGAATTAATGTTCACTAGCAATAGCATCTGTTCAAGTGTTTTATGTTTTTAATTTATTCTTACTCCTTTTATAATTCACTGTACACTTTTTCTGCACCTTTACTGCTGACATTTACCACATTTGTAATATGGCGGATGCCCACTAGAGGGCGCCATTGTAGTGCAGTAGAACTCCCTCTATCTATCTATCTATCTATCTATCTATCTATCTATCTATCTATCTATCAAAGCCGCCACACTTTGACTGCCTGATAAGTTTCTCCATTTCTAATTTCATGTTTGCGTTCTCAAGATTTCATTGAATACTTTCTGCTTTAATGTTTAAGATTTCTGATTTGACACACTAACACTGAGGACTTTCAGGCAACAAATTACTCAGAATTGTACTAGACTCAAACGGAGTGCCTTTATACCAAGAGCAATGCAATACGCCTTTCTTTCTTTTCAGCCTTTCTGGTGTATATTTGAAAGGGTTTGTTGTTTGTAAATCCTAATATCCCTCTGGGCCAAATAAAGATCTATCTATCTATCTATCTATCTATCTATCGAGGCAGTAGTGTGGCTACTGACCACTCAGTGACTCCTTCTGTTCTTTCATTGTCGTTCTTATCTGCTTTCCATTTCAGGATTTTAGACAAGGAAGGTCCCAACCTTGAATGAGGAGCCAGTCTACTGCAAGACCCATACATACTTGTACCCATATCAAATTTGTCAACTGACTAAAAATTCATTTTTTGACGATGTCAGTCATTCCATGGTACCAGTAGACCAGTAGTGACAAATCTGGGGACAAGAAGGAGGAGGTGAACTTTAGTGTCCGATGTGACATCAAGTGGCTCAGTAAAACACCCAGCTCTGTCAATATGTCTGACGTCTGACTGACCGATGAATCCTTGTCTTCAGACATTCACAGTGCATTCATTCAGAAGTGATGGACCCTGTGAATGACCAATGGAGGGGCACAAAGTATCTTGTAAGAGGACAACACTCTGGTCACGTCTGTCACTCTGTGCTCCTTCATATAGTTACTTATCAATGGCTCTTGTTACTGAGGTCTATGCAGTGCCTGTTAGTAGTGCTGTTCCTGCAGGTTCACATGCCTGACTGATTTATGATGACATTCAGTGACACTCAGTGGCCACAGCAGTTGTTGGAGTGTCAGCCTGAAGGACATGTGGCTATGAATGATCAATGACTCCTGCTGGTCAGAGTGGTATTTGTAGGTCTGAGGTGTCTCTGCCCCATACTATGAATCAAAATACACCTGATTGGCTACTCAAACCCAATAATAATGGAGGTCCTGCATTGAAATACCCAAATTCAGTCACAAGGTGCTGCTCCACCTCACCCACCTTGTAAAGTTCATTTTCACCCAAAACTACAAACACAAGAAGGACCTGAGCTTGTGGAGACATCAGGTAACTGATGGAGGGTACTGGTCATAGGTCACATGGTGTCAGAGGGAAGATTGTTACACTGCAGACATAATCAACCCAAACCCTGGATAGAGCGGCTCAATGAAGGAGGTGTTGAACCTGTGCAGGAGGGTCCTTGTGTGTGAGGCGCTATAAAATGATAGCGAGCCAGCTGACCAGTTGAGATACACACCTATTCGGGGGGCGCTGATTACCGTCTCCTTGTTATTGTGTAATACCGAGTACTTGAAATGAAAACCCAGCAAACTCCAGGACTCGCCATTGCTTCCAAGTACGCACTCGTCACCCCATCATTTTCTCTCAAATCCTTTATATGTGACTCCAGTCCTCACCCAGTGTCTACTGCACTCCACCTCCCAGTAACAGCAAGTCCCAGTCAGAGCCTCTCTGCACAGAACGTGGACACAGCAGTCAAGTGTGTCAGAATGATCAGGATGTTCAATCTTGCCCTCTCGTTTCACTTTCTTGTTCCCTTCAGACAGAATGAGTTGTCTACTCGCCATGTTGATGTCCAGTCTGAGTAGACAGAAGTCTGAAAGGAGAGAAAAGAAAATGAGTGAGGAAATCTGTGAGTGTGTAACAGGTCAGGGGGCGGGGCACAACACAGGCAATGAACAAGAACCAATCAGGAGCTGTGCTGATGAGACTCAGATAGGTGCGTCGATAGTAAAGAGCTCATCTGATTGGACAAAATATGTGAGAAGTAAAAGTAACATTCAGGAATTTCAATAAACACCATAAGACCACAGTCAAGGTCAGAGCTCTAATGGACTGTCAACGCTGACTGCTGGCTTCATTAAATGACACTTTTTTGTCACAGTCCACCTCTTTATTAATTTTAATCCATCCCCTGTCACACTTCACCCCGTCACACTGTCAATTGATTTTCTTTTTCTCACAGTAAACCCCTGATCCTCATTCTGCTCATTCATTCCATTGCCAGTCATTTGTTCTTCCATTTCCATCTAAACATGTAGGGGTCACAGTTACAGTTCAGAGCAACATGGAATATGAAAATTAAAAAATAAAAGTAAAATGAAAATTGCCTGTGAATTAAATGTGTGCATGTGAATTGTTCTGACAGCTTGAAGATTTACTGGCCAGCAAACAAGACGTCCATTGAGTGCTGACAGATGTGCAGTTCATGAAAGAAATCATCATGGACTGAGCTGAAGCTGCTCATGTCGTAATTAAGATAATTCATTCAGTAGAACTGAACTTTAAAATCAAAAGACGCAGGACCAAAATAATAAGAGAGAGAAAGAAGAGGAACTGAACTGGCAAAACTCGATTCAGGATAACATGATGGCTGAGTGATCGGAGCTGCGGCCTCACAGATTCAGCTTTTCAACATTGAATTTGGAACCCAGTTGTCATCTTTGTCAGTTCTGCATGTTCTCTTTGTGACACTCCTGGTTCTCCTAAGATATCCCATAGATGGTTGACTGTTAATTGGTCAATGGTGGCTGTGTGAGCCCTGCTTTAAGGACAACATAAAATGTGGTCCTGTGACCGTGATGGTCTGCTACCCTGAATGATTCAGTCAATGAAGACAATCTGTCGCCGTTCACCAATTAATTTGAGAAGCTGATTGAATTTGATTGAATTACAGAAATCCATAAACATCTAAAGCAGTCTGAGGAGGAATCAGTGAGGAAAACGTGTGACATTCTGAAAATGTGACATGGACTCGGTGTGTTCTGGAAATGAACACTCAGCTTACCAGAATGTCTGTCATTTTCATTAAAAGTACTATATTGCATATTTTAACTTTGATTATCTACTGTATGGCCGTCTTTCTTTTTTGTTAATCATTTTCAGAAGACTTTGTGACTGACACTAATTCTCCATTCACATCCTCTGATGACCACACAGGACTACTTCAGCATCTCTGAAGGTGATGGTCATAGCAACAGTTGGTTCAGATCTCGTTCTTCTGTCCATTTTAGATATTACACATCACTTTATACAACAATGGTAAATAAAACGTCTGAGCAAAAAGATCCGAATTGAAAGTGGAGAACAAGGTACACATGGATGTATAAATTAAACAAGAATAAAACATAAACACAATAGTTAACACAACAATGTCTAACCTAAAATTATTTTAAATCTAATCTGAAATAAGCACAGAAGAAGGTAAAGTAGTGTTTCCCAACCTCGGTCTTGGGGACACACTGAGGCTGCAGGCTTTTGGACTCCTGGGCAAATTAAGTGATGCTTGTCTGTTTGTATTTATTACACTGGCGTAACCGGCAGGATAAAGGCCCGAGAAGATGTCAGAAGTGCAGGACCTAAACACCGTTCTTACGACTTTGGCAAAAGAGCTCCAGGCTGTCAAGATGGACCAGGCAGCCACGAAGAAGGAGCTAGCAGAGACCAAGTAATGGCTAGAGGCGGCGGAAGTGGTAAAGCCAAAGCCTGCATGGCCTCCACCACCTTCTATCATCTCTCTCTCTGAGTCAGATGATATTGAATCATACAGGTCAATTTTCGAGAGGACTGCCACTTGGAGACAGTGGCTGCGGATGGAGTGGGCATCCATACTGACACCGTATTTGAAGGGTCCTGTGCAGCTGGCCTATCACGATCTCCCTGAGGAGGATGCTGCCCACTATGACCTCCTGAAAGCTGAAATATTTAAACGCTATGGCGTAACCTCCAGCTAGCAGGTGAGGGAATGGCGGCAGTGGAAATTTGACCCCAACCACCTGGCTAGAGCCCAGGCATTCAAGGTCTCAGGCGCTGGCTAAGGCCAGATGTCAACCAGGCTCACGAGGTGATTGAACAGGTAGTCTGTGAGGGATTAATCAATGCCATGCCAAACTACCTCAGCCAGCAGGTCCGGAGACATCCCTTTAAGAATATGAATGGTCTTCTGGAGGTCCATTCAGGGGGTCTTAGAAGCCGGCTTGCAGGGTCCAACAGAGACATGTCACCACCTCTGAGCCACAAGTCGCACTGAGGAGCCTCCGGCTAAGCCGAAAGACAGGGTGCCCGCCCCGCTGCACTGTTTCAATGGGCACTCCGTTGTGGCATTATTTGACTCCGGGAGTAACATTACCATTGTTGCTCACCGTTATGTTCCACCATGACACTGGGTGGCTCAAAGAACAAGCGTAACTTGTGTGCATGGGGAGACCAGATCTTACAGGTCCGCAAAGTGCTACATAACCTGGAAGGGGAGTCCAAAACAATTGCTCATTGCCATGTTGCCTGAGCCCCATTTCTGGTTATACTGGGACAAGACTGGTCAGAAAATAAATGCAGTAGAGCTGCCACCAATCCTAAGCTTAAGTTGGGTCTGATTATGGAAGGTCAAGGGACCCTCCCAGCTGCTCCCACGCTGTGCTCCTCGGCAACTAGTGATGACGTGGATGGTCTGGGGGAGCTCTCTTCGGCAACGGACCTCGACCCGGAAGTACAACCGGATGAGGTTCTGGGTCGGATGGGTGCTACCCTAGACCAGACACCTGACCCGTTCGCCGGCATGGACTATTAATTTCGGTCTACGCCAGCATCATTTAAAAGAGAACAATGGAATGATGATTCCCTGAAGTTTGCCCGGAATGCCATTGTGTCTGTAGATGACATATCGTCAGTAGATTCCACACCACTGGGACCCTACTTTGTTTTGGGAAAATGAGCTGGTATATCAAGTTGCGGAACACGAAGGTGAGGTACGGAAGTTGTTGTTAGAACTAGCTCATGCCCATCTCTTAGGCGCCAACCTTGGGGTCGAGAAACTGTTGAAGAGAGTAAAGCTCCAGTTCTATTGTCCTGGGATCAACGAGGAGGTCCAACGTTTCTGTCAGTCTTGCCCATTCTGTCAGCTACGTCAGATACCCAGGAGGGATCGCGGTCCTCTAGACCCGATTCCCCTTATAGACGTGCCCTTTGAGATGATCTGTGTTGATCTGGTAGGACCCCTAGAACCTTCGGTGTGAGGCCATAAATATATATTGGTTATGGTTGATTATGCAACTCAATATCCAGAAGCGGTTCCCCTGCAAACCGCCAATACAAAAAATATCGCACGGGAATTAGTAGGGATCTTTTCCCAAGTGGGCATACCTAAAGAAGTCTTTACAGACCAAGGTACGCCCTTTACTTTAGATACATTCAGGGAGGTTGTCAAGTTACTTCACATTAAGCATCTCAAAACGTCAGTCTATCACCCTCAGATGGATGGGTTGGTAGAAAGACTCAACCAGACCCTCAAACAGAGGGCCAACCCCAGGGCATTTTGGATGTGCTAAAAGAAGGTTGGGAAGGGGAAGCACTTCCCTCCACTAACATATCACGTAGTTACGCGAACGATTAGAAAATATTTGGCCCCTGCTAAAGAACACATGTCCAGGGCTCAAGCAGCGCAGACCCGGAATTGTAACAGAAACTCCTCCCTGTGCGAATTTCAGCCGGGAGATTGTTATAATGGTGCTTTTGCCCACTTCTCACTCGAAATTGCTGGTCCGTTGGCAAGGCTCGTACGAGGTTAAAGAGAGAAAAGGGCTCGTTGACTATTTGTTGAGCCAACCAAACCGTCCACAGAGCAAGAGGATATATCATATTAACTTGTTGAAGCCATGGAGGGACAGGGAAGAATGTCCTCTTTCTGGCCCCACCCTCTCATTTTTCTGAGGATAAGCCAAACTTAACCTTGGCCACAATTTGACACCCCACCAGCGACAAAAGCTCAAAAGTGCGATCCTGTCTATCCCGCAAGTGGTCAGTGAAGCACCAGGCCAGACCTCACTGATTCAGCACGACATCGTGATGGACCCGGGGGTGGTAGTCAGGGAATGGCCCCATCGTCTTCCAAAGCGAAGTATGCTGAGGTGGAGCTAGAGGTTCAATGGATGTTAGACATGGACATCATCGAAGAAAGCCATAGCCCCTGGTTCAGTCCTATCGTCCTCGTATCTAAACCAGACGGGTCATGGAGAGACTGTAATGACTTTAGACAACTTAATCAGGTCTCCAAATATGATGCCTATCCCATGCCCCGATTGAACAAGCTCTTCGTGAGGCTGGGGATGGCCCGTTATTTGATTACTCTTGACATGACAAAGGGATACTGGCAAATTCCCTTAACGCCATCTGCAAGAGAAAAAAAACCATTTAGCACCCCTAGTGGACACTGGCAATACAAGGTCCTTCCATTCGGGCTGCACTGGGCACCACCAACCTTCCAGCGTCTGGTAGATAGAGTGCTAAGGCCTCACCAGTCCTATTGTGCTGCCTACCTCAATGACATGGTCATCTTTTCCGGCACCTGCGCGGAGCATGTACTGCATGTTTACGCTGTTCTCTTGACACTAGCAAAAGCCGGGCTGCATATCAATCCCTGAAGTGTTACTTTGGGTTGAATGAAACCAAATATTTGGAGAAAAGGAATGCAGCGGTAGAATGGGAAGCCTTGGCCATCAAGTGGGCGGTAACTCACCTAAGGTACTATCTGCTGGGCTGGGAGTTCACCCTGGTGATGGACCATGCTGACCACCAATGGATGACCCTTCATAGGGACTCGAATCCTCAGGTCACTAATTGGTTTTTGGACTTGCAGCCATACAAGTGCACCATCACTTATCGCCGAGGTAACCTCCAAGCCAATGCTGACACTCTCTCACATGTTCATGACCTCTCGGTTCGGGCCGACGGGTCCGGGCCGTAGGGAGGGTCATGTCATGCACGAGCGCGTAGGGAGCAACCACCATAATCTCGCCCGGATGACTACAAGAATCGCAGCAATTCCGGGTCCCTTTCTACCCTCTGTTCCCCGTTTGATGATGTCAGCTACCCATCCATCACCACAATTTTCACTGCATCACACTGTTTAATTTACTGTCCAAACCTATAAGTTGTCTGTCTACCCACCCTCATGTGTCTGATGATTTTGAGTTTAAAATTACTGACCTTGATTTTCTTTAGTATACGGGGCTAAAACCCCAAACCTTTATTACTGACACATTTTCCTACATGGTAATGGACCAAACACAAGGTAATGAACAGGCTCAACAGCCTTGAAGAAAGTAAGTTAGATCTTATACCTGAAAACGAGAGGGTCTCATCCAGAATGATCTCCAAAATATGTGATCATTTGGGATAATGTGAGTTTCCATCGCTTACACCAGTGGCTCTCAAACTGTTGGGCGGGCCACCCTAGGGGGGCATGAAGTAACAAAAAGGGGGTGGGGGGCAAAGATGTGAAAAAAGAAAACATGAATCAAAAATATGAAAAATACATCTATTGAAACCAAAACAAATTAACTTAGACTGCATTCTGATACTAGAAAAATAAATATAGAGTTAGATAAATGTTGATAAAAGTTAAGTAGGTATTATAAAATATGCATCTATGATATATCATTAATTAAAAAAGAACAAATTGGTATTAGTGGGCTCCTTTCAAAAAAACTTTAGGGGGGCGATTAAAACTTTTATGAAAACTCTCGTCGCAAATACTTAAAGGTTGAGAAACGCTGGCTTACACACCATCAGAGAGTGGCTTACTAATCATGACAGGATGATCGTGGAGTTTCTCCCACCCTATTCCCCTTCCTTAATCCAATTGAGGGATGTTTAGAGCTTGGAGGTGGAAGGTTTATGATCATCAGCCCCATACCCAGCTGACGTTGTTGGATGTCATTAATGCAGCATGTGAACAGATAAATATGGCCTCCTGCAGGGGATGGATACATCATTCCAGAAGGTCTTGTCCACGCTGTATTGCTAAAGAAAATATCCGCTGTGATGAGGATGAAAATCTGTGGCCTGACAGACAAGAACGTCAGGATGTGTAAAAGACGTATGGCTGTGCCCTCACAACTACGTGCTATGGAGTGTTTCCTCTGGTTGTTTGCACTTTATCATTTATGTAATTTGATGCTGTTAAAGGCATTCCTTTGTTTATAACTATGTTACAGTAACAAATTTCTGTACAATACCTAATGGAAGCAGCTGAAAGAAGAAGAAGAAGACAGTAAAGAACAGCATGAAAAACACTGAATCATATCCAGTCACTGCCAATCAATCCCCCAGTACTGTTTGTACTTTGTAACTTACCCAAACTACTTCTACTAACTCTTACTGAAGACATTGAAGAAATGTTACAGTCACCTGTGCATTTTCAAACAATATTCCACAAATCCTACTTACAGTATATCCAGTCTCTTGATATCAATCCCTGAACAGTAAACACAGTAAATTTGAAACTTTGTAGTACAGAAATTGTTATACTGCACAGAAAATATGTTGCCTTATGGATTTTCAGACAGTTTTATCAAAATCCTTGTCAAAATGTTCAATTCAGATCAAACTATTTTATTGAAAACATCTTCACACATTTTGACCATCTTGTTCATAGACAATGGTGCATGGATTTGTCGTTCTGATGGCCCTGACAGTTTCACTGACACAAATATTTAGTTTTGGGCCATAAACTAAGCACTTTGAGTAAATTACTTGCTTTTGCAGATAACACACTGTGTTTTGAGGTTTGCACATATTGCTCTGTGAAATGCACATACTGTTGTGCACCAAAGCATTGTGAAGAACTGTAAGAAAAAACAAAGATTTTTACGAGAAGTCTTCCTTCCATACAGTAGACGGCAGTGTTTGCCTGCCTTTTTCTAATAACGTTCCTACAGGTCACTCGTCGATGACTCGTTTTGTTTCTTGTCCTTATTTGTGTCAACAGACTGGCTGATCATACAGTCATATGAGACACGTGTGTGCAGTTCAGAGACAAAGCGACCAGAAGCAAAGAATAAAAAGACACGAGAAGAGAAAGAAAGAGTGATGAAGAAGAAGAGTGTTGGTAAGCAGCAACAGCATTGAGCATGAGGGGGGAATATCAGGTGGGAGAGATGAGGAATAAAAAGTAGGAGGAGAATTTCAAACATGGACAAGAATGGTGGACGGATACTGTAGTGGTGATGTTAGAAAGAGGAGGATTTGGACAAAAACAACATGTGGGTAGATGAATGTGGAGAGACTTACAGAGAAAAAAGTCTCAGAAATGAACATGGCAAGCTGTTTTCTCACATTTGCAGTCTCCACAGACATATAAGAATCCACACAGAAAAAAAAGCCCAATGGATATTCTGAATGTGTTAAAAGATTCCCTCACAATGGCACTTTCAGCAGCATCAACACACTGGAGAGTACTGGAGCAAAGCTAGATTGCTGTTTTGAGTGTGGCAAAAGATTTACCTGTGACCACAATCTTTAGAGTCGCATAAGAATCCACACTGCTCTGCAGTTGTGAACGTAGAAGATGTTTTACCTTTAACAGCAGATTTTAGAATAATTTGGAAACCTTTTTGCTGTTCTAAATGTGGTAAAGGTTACTTACTTTTAATTAATTTCAATTAGCAAATTATGACTCCACCATTGAAAGAAACCTTATTGTTTCCCTGAGTTTGGTAAACGATTCTCAAACAGCAGTTGTCTTCATGTCCATAAAAGAATTCACACTGGTAAGAAGTGTCATGACTGCTTTGAATGTGTCAAGTGTTTCTCACACAGCAGGACCACATAATAATTCACGTTAGAGAAGCCAAGGAGGAGTAAGCTGTAGGGTGAAAATGAAGGAATGTTGTGAGGACTGAAATGAAACTCCAAGCTCCTGAATTCTTGATGAGTACCTCTACATATTTATGAAGGTATTATTATATATGTTGTATAAGACGCATAAGACGACAAATCACAAAAGCTGTACTTATATTAAGTAAAGGACCCAAAAAGTCCATCATTCTAGGCGTACATCTCCCAAGATAAAAAGGTGCCAACTGCCTGCCTCTGCGCTAATGTAAGTGATGGTGGTATTGATATTGACGTGCAACGTGTTTAGATGAAGAGAAGTAGGACTTACTTCAGATTGGTGACAATCTAGATCCGTGTTTCCTGAACTCAGTCCTGGGACCCCCTGTGGATGCAGGTTTTTGTTCCAACCAGCTTCTGTTTTTAATTGAGCTCCTGGGCTAATTAAATTAACTGATATTTCCAAATTCTGTGTTTAGGGAACAATATAGAAATTAGAAATCTAAGTGTGCTAAAGAAAAAAATATTAAAATGTACCAAACAGTTATATAGGAATAATGTATGTTTTTCTTTTTAACAGTATTTTCATCCTGATTTTTGTTCTACTTTTCAATGTGTTCTAATTGTTCAATGAATCCATTATTTACTAATTAGTGGGTCGGACTCTAAAGTAGTTACAGCCTTTGATTATTCGGTGATGTTTGCCTGGGTGTCTGATCTGCTCATTTTAAATTGTCATTATTAAGATACAATGAATGGGAAAAACTACACAGAGAAATGTCAAAGTATAATGAAATCAACAAAAGAGAGTTAAGCATTTCAATCTAGAGCAAAAGCAGAAATATTTATAGATGTCTTATAAATGTAAAAATCAGGCTGCTGAGCTTTTCTGAATGTTGAATAAAAGAAAAAAAAAAAAAATCACCAGCTAATTAAATGAGCTCAGTGCTGTCAGGTGTTGTCACTGATTAGGAATCTGATAGGAACAAAAACCTGCAGCCACAGGGGTCACCAGGACCGAGTTTGGGAAACACTGATCTAGATGGACAGTGGAACAGACGAGGCCACAAAAGTGCAACTTGAACAGGAAATCAAGAAGACTGAATACAGTCCAGTGGTGAACTGAAGATGAAGAGGAGGCCATGTACTGCTACTTATATAAAAGAAATCCAGAAACGGTTGGTCTCGTTAGTTACGGGAGATGGATGTCTAAAGCGGAGCTCCATTAGCAGTGGCATTATTTTTTCTCTTGTTTCTTATTATCCCGAGGTATCCAGTATTTACCCAACCCAACGAGTTTCTACTACAGTACATAAACATGAGAAAGAAGAAAGGGAGTCAGAAAGAAACTGAAAAGAAATCTAAAGCTACATCCAAGTCTAGAAAGGCATTAAGTCAAAGTGCAAGATACGGCCTTTCAGAGACTGACCTGGAACAGACAGGCAAAAGCACAGACTCCCCAGGACCCTGATTCGCTGCATCATCTCCTATCGAGACCGAAAACAGGAGTGAATGTGTAAGTGATGCAGGTCATGATAGCTCGCCAATTCCAGAAGATCACCTGAAACTGGAAACAGCCTTGAAGTCCACGCTTTCATCTACTCCTCATAAGCCGGAAGCATCGGCTGTAACATGGATTGCCACTTCACCCGTGGAGCACGAAAGCCTAAACAATCTGTCATCTACCGCTGATGGAAAAGCTACAGTTGTGAATTCCGAATGCAAAAAACTCGGAGACAGACTTGCTGCTCTGGAAGATGGATGCAGAAGGAATAATATTAGAATTGAAGGTCTACCCGAGAATCGCAAAAGTCCAAACCCAGTGAAATTCAAAGCTGAACTATTCTCAAAAATAATTGCAGAGGACTTTAAATCAGATACCGAGATAGTGGCAGCTTATCGCATACGTGGATCAAATACCTCTAAACCGAAGACTCTAATTGTTCACTTCGAGAGCTTACAATTTAAGCTTAATGTAATGTCACTTCTCAGATAGACACAAGAGATTATATTTGAAAATAACCTCATTTGCATTTTCCCTGATTTCTCACCCTCAACAGCCGCTAAACGTGCCACTTTTTACAACATTAAACAGCGGTTACGGAAAGCAGGTATCAGATACAGCCTCTTGTATCCTGTCAAACTGAAAGTGAATATTCAAGACAAATAATACATCTTCACCACAATAGATGAAGCAGAAAAGGATCCTGACACTTTTTCGAAATATGATCGTAAGTCGCATCCTGTCATGGCATGGCAAGAAGATATTACCTGCTGTCTGATCTGCTTGCAAAGATACTGGTACCATAATTATACATCCTTTTTTCATCTTGGCAATTTTCTTTTTAAGGTTTAATTACAATTATACACATTTATGTATTTATGTATGTGTGGAAGAAATTAAATTAGCTTTTTTTTTTTTTGTTACTGATCTAATGAAGACTGTTTAACATTATACCCTTGGTTTATGTTATTGTTATTATTGCATTAGGGTTTACTATGCTTACACAGGGCCACTTTTTAACACCATTCCCTGGGTTTATTATCTTAATATTTGAAGACTGTTGAAGAATATATTTTATGCTTTTAGTATTTAGACTTTATCAGCAATAGATATCCCTATTTTTTAATCCTCAAACGCCAATGCTGGGGGGCTTGTTTAGTTTTGGACGTGCTCTGTCCTCTAGTTATATC
This sequence comes from Polypterus senegalus, assembly GCF_016835505.1. Classification (NCBI taxonomy): domain Eukaryota; kingdom Metazoa; phylum Chordata; class Cladistia; order Polypteriformes; family Polypteridae; genus Polypterus; species Polypterus senegalus. Next base: position 230,063,432 of record NC_053157.1, on the reverse strand, counting down.
AGAGAACTGGGACTTTGTGAAGTGGGGTCCAGCCTCACATGGGGAGGCAAAAATCGGGGTGAGGGCAAAGAAAGAGAGAAAGCTATATCTAATTTAATCTTTTAATCCATAAAATTATAATTACCAACGTAACAATAGGCTGCATGGCAATAACTTGTGGGAAAATTGGAAATTAGGGTTAAAGCTGTCTCACTTCTAGTTAAGACTATAAAATGACATCAAAAATTCAGAATGAATGTCTCTATGATGGGGCAGTTAACTTTGTGAGCTGGAATGTTAAAGGGCTCAATCATGACTTAAAGAGAAAGATAGTTTTCCTTCACCTAACAGGTCTAAACGCTAAAATAGTATTTTTACAGGAAACTCACTTATTAAGCAAGGATCAGTTTCGGCTTCAAAGACAACAACAACATTTATTTATGTAGCACATTTTCATACAAAAAGTAGCTCAAAGTGCTTTACATACTGATGAAAAGAAAATAAAAGACAAATAAGAAATTAAAATAAGACAACATTAGTTAACATTGAAAAGGAGTAAGGTCCGATAGCTAGGGTGGACAGAAAAACAGAAAAAAAACTCCAGACGGCTGGAGAAAAAAAAAAATCTGCAGGGGTTCCAGGCCATGGGAACGCCCAGTCCCCTCTGGGCATTCTACCTAACATAAATGAAATAGTCCTGTTTGTAGTTAAGGTTCTCACGGACTGGCAGTCTCTCAAGAGACTGGACTGGCCAAATATTTCATTCCAGCTTTTCAAAGAAAACTAGAGGTGTGGGAATTCTTGTACATAGAACAATAACATTTGTAATAACAGATGTAGTATCTGATCCTGAAGGGAGATATGTAATTGTCATGGGAAATTTATTTAACTGTAAAGTGATTTTGATAAATATCTACACATCCATTGTAGATGATAGGGACTTCATCTAAAATGTATTTGCATCCATTCCCAATGTGAACACTCATAAAATTATAATGGCTGGGGTCTTTGTGTTTTTAAATCCAGACCTAGATAGGTCTACTGCCACAGGAGCAATGATGACAAACACTGCAAAGACAATTACACAGTTTGTAACTGATTACAACTTATCAGACCCCTGGAGATTTCTAAACCCAAACTCAAGAGTATATTCCTTCAACTCTCCAGTGCATCACTGCTACTCAAGAACTAATGATTTTTTTAAAGATAATAATTTCTTGCCTACAATTACATTTTGTATAACGCTACTGTTATCTCCGACCACACCCCTTTGATCATGGAGCTAAAATCACTATGCCCCACATACTCATCTTTCAGATGCTTAACCCACTTTTATTAGCAGATGAGAACTCTACAGAATATATATCCAAGTAAATCGTTTTTTTTTAGAGACAAATAAATCCTCGGAGGTTTCTGCAGGATTACTCTGGGAAACTCTGAAAGCCCTGTTAAGAGGACAGATGATCTCATATCTTACCCACAAAAATAAATTGGAAGGCATTAACATATCAGAGCTAATCAGGGAAATTACCAGAATAGATCAAGAAAATGCCATGTGTCCAAATGAAGCACTTCAGAGAAAAAGACAGGCTCTGCATTCAGAACTCAACCTCTTGACAACTAATAAAACTCAACAATTTATTTTCAAATCAAGACATCATTACTATGAACATGAAGAGAAAGCTAATATGGTTTAAGCTCAACAGATCCACTAGCAGGATGTTCGTAATACAATCCCAGCAATTACCAACACAGATGGAAACAAAGTCATTGATCATAATATTATAATGCACACATTGAGAGGCTACTATAAATCCTTATATTCTACTGAAAATAAAGAAAAGAAGACACAACCTAATGCACTTCTGAATGAAATACAGATACCACAACTAGATACTCTTAGTGCAGAGGAATTGGATAAACCTCAGGCACTATCAGAATTACTAGATGCTATGAACTTACTTCAGAGTGGGAAAGCAGCAGGCCCTGATGGTTACATAACCGAATTTTATAAAAACAACTAGCAAAATACCCGCGCTTCGCAGTGGCGAAGTACTGCCTTAAAATTTTATTAAGAAGAAAAGTAAACCTTTTTAAACTGAGGGAAAATATACCAATGATTATTTGCTAAGGATCTCTAAGTATGCCACGTTGTCAGTTCGGCCCTCCGGTTGTAATATTACCAAGCTGTGCGCTGAGCTTACTCTTGAGCATGTAACGTACAGTTGGCCATGTGAAAAGCAATCTTGCCTCAAATCTCACAGCTTGGATTGCTGCTGTCATAATCGGTTTGAGTTTCATGGTTTGTTTAAATTATGTTTGTATTTGCAGGACTTGTTGTGTTGAAGTGACATTTGGCATCTGTCAAGCGTTGTAAGCATACAACCTGTTTCATCGATAACTTCGAATCCAGCTTTTGAGAGTTTAAACATTCATAAATATCATATTGTCCACTACTCAAATCGTCACCTGTGAATCTAAGATGTTTTAGAGGCATTGGCATGGTCTAAACGTGTAAAATATTTATCCATTTCGGTACATTTGAAAGCGACAACCGAACAATTCAGCGGCATCCATCAACTCACATGCAGAACCATAGGTGAAGGGATTAAGCATTTGACTCTTATAATGTTCCTGTGTAGTATAATTATCTCCTGTACCGTCATCAGTCCACACCTTGAACCTGTCCCAGTCACTCAATACATAAGACACAATGTTCATCCGGATATCAAGAGTGAGCCTGATATGGCTGTGCAATATGTAACACAGAGAATGGAAAAGGCAGGGGCCATCTCCAGGCATGGAAACCATTTGGTAAGTGACAGTTCTTTGATCGATGGTGATCACCTCGATAGACGTGTTAATGGGGGTACAGTTGGAACAATAAAGGAAATGGGTACCTGAACAATGTAAACTAAGTCTAAAATACCTATACAATAACTATAATTGTAATAAACGAACAATAACACAGCAGAGAAGCCGTGGATTAAATTAAAAGGCTGCAGTTATCAGCAGGGAGACGTGAATACCGTGGCGAAGCAAGGAAGGGAATGAAGAGACCGGAGTGAAGTACGGCCTTAAATTGGCAAGCAGCCAACAATGTGGGAGGCGTGGGGATGGGGGACCCAATGCCGCCTCGCATGGTGACCGAGCTGCAGGCTATGAACGTATATATGTACGTCAGTAGGATTCAGTTAGCGTTGGGAGCCCACGTACCAAAGTTCTTGAAGATGGGCCCAAAGGCAACTTAGACCGTTGGAAGTTCATAATAGTGGCCGACAGTAGTGTCATACCACCGAAATAAGTACATACATCGGTTTCAGTTAGGGCAGGGAAGCCGCCTACCAAATTTCATGAAGATGGGGCCATAAATATGAAAGTTTAACATGGCGGACGTTGTCGACCGTTATGACTGTTACACGTTGAATTGCAAAATGAAACCTGCTTCACTTTTGTAAGTATCCTGTAAGGAATGAGTCTGCCAAATTTCAGCCTTCTACCTACACGGGAAGTTGGAGAATTAGTGATGAGTGAGTCAGCCAGTAAGTCAGTGAGTCAGTGAGGGCTTTGCCTTTTATTAGTATAGCTGTGCAACTAAGTTAGCTCCCCTTTAATTAACAACATTTAGAGAAGCTAGAGACATTAAAATTCTACCTCAAATTTTTTGTTAAGGTTTATTTACTGTGTTTCCTAAGAAAAAAAAAAAAATTATTAAAATGTGCATCATACAGACCAATCTCACTTTTGAACAAATATGTAAAGATACTCTGTAAAGTTCTAGCTAGAAAGACAGAGAAAGTATTTCCTTCAGTAATATCACAAGACCCGGGATTTATTAAAGGCAGACACTTAGCTTCCGATCTTCGATGCCTGTTTAATGTAATATATTCACCAGCAAAGTCAAACACCCCAGAGATATTATTATTGTTGTATGCAGAAAAAGCATTTGTTATGGTTGAATGGAACTGGCTTTTCACCATATTGGATAAATTTGGGTTTAGCCCGAACATTTGTGCAAGGATCAAACTACTGTATACGAGTCCAGAAGCTTCAGTTTGTAATAACAACATTATTTCAGACTTCTTCAAAGTAGAACGTGGTAACAGACAAGGATGCCCCTTTTACCACTGCTGTTTGCAATAGCCACTGAGCCACTGGCAGTTCACTGTCAAAATGCTTTTGAGATAAAGAGGATTATCAGAGAAGGACTTAAACAGAAAATCTCTCAATACGCAATTCATATGGTAATGTAAATATCAGATCCACAAAATACTGTGCAGAATTTCAAATGATTTCTGGTCTTAGAATTAACTTGAGTAAAAGTGTGCTCTTTCCAGTGAATTCTCAACCACACAATATTAGATTGGACACCTTCCCTTTAATCATTGCGGATCAGTTTAAATATCTAGTGGTAAACATCACAAGTAAACATAAAGCTCTATCAGCAATATTGTGCTATCTGTGTGAAAAAAAATTAAGCAAAACTTGTATAGATGGTCTATCCTTCATCTCACTTTAGTTGGAAGAATTAACATTGTTAAGATGATTATCCTTCCTAAGCTTCTCTTTCTATTTCAAAGCATTCCAATATACAGTGGTGTGAAAAACTATTTGCCCCCTTCCTGATTTCTTATTCTTTTGCATGTTTGTCACACAAAATGTTTCTGATCATCAAACACATTTAACCATTAGTCAAATATAACACAAGTAAACACAAAATGCAGTTTTTAAATGATGGTTTTATTATTTAGGGAGAAAATAAAATCCAAACCTACATGGCCCTGTGTGAAAAAGTAATTGCCCCCTGAACCTAATAACTGGTTGGGCCACCCTTAGCAGCAATAACTGCAATCAAGCGTTTGTGATAACTTGCAATGAGTCTTTTACAGCGCTCTGGAGGAATTTTGGCCCACTCATCTTTGCAGAATTGTTGTAATTCAGCTTTATTTGAGGGTTTTCTAGCATGAACCGCCTTTTTAAGGTCATGCCATTGCATCTCAATTGGATTCAGGTCAGGACTTTGACTAGGCCACTCCAAAGTCTTCATTTTGTTTTCTTCAGCCATTCAGAGGTGGATTTGCTGGTGTGTTTTGGGTCATTGTCCTGTTGCAGCACCCAAGATCGCTTCAGCTTGAGTTGACGAACAGATGGCTGGACATTCTCCTTCAGGATTTTTTGGTAGACAGTAGAATTCATGGTTCCATCTATCACAGCAAGCCTTCCAGGTCCTGAAGCAGAAAAACAACCCCAGACCATCACACTACCACCACCATATTTTACTGTTGGTATGATGTTCTTTTCTGAAATGCTGTGTTCCTTTTACGCCAGATGTAACGGGACATTTGCCTTCCAAAAAGTTCAACTTTTGTCTCATCAGTCCACAAGGTATCTTCCCAAAAGTCTTGGCAATCATTGAGATGTTTCTTAGCAAAATTGAGACAAGCCCTAATGTTCTTTTGCTTAACAGTGGTTTGCGTCTTGGAAATCTGCCATGCAGGCCGTTTTTGCCCAGTCTCTTTCTTATGGTGGAGTCGTGAACACTGACCTTAATTGAGGCAAGTGAGGCCTGCAGTTCTTTAGACGTTGTCCTGGGGTCTTTTGTGACCTCTCGGATGAGTCGTCTCTGCGCTCTTGGGGTAATTTTGGTCGGCCGGCCACTCCTGGGAAGGTTCACCACTGTTCCATGTTTTTGCCATTTGTGGATAATGGCTCTCACTGTGCTTCGCTGGAGTCCCAAAGCTTTAGAAATGGCTTTATAACCTTTACCAGACTGATAGATCTCAATTACTTCTGTTCTCATTTGTTCCTGAATTTCTTTGGATTTTGGCATGATGTCTAGCTTTTGAGGTGCTTTTGGTCTACTTCTCTGTGTCAGGCAGCTCCTATTGAAGTGATTTCTTGATTGAAACAGGTGTGGCAGTAATCAGGCCTGGGGGTGGCTACGGAAATTGAACTCAGGTGTGATACAACAAGGGGGCAATTACTTTTTCACACAGGGCCATGTAGGTTTGGATTTTTTTTCTCCCTAAATAATAAAAACCATCATTTAAAAACTGCATTTTGTGTTTACTTGTGTTATATTTGACTAATGGTTAAATGTGTTTGATGATCAGAAACATTTTGTGTGACAAACATGCAAAAGAATAAGAAATCAGGAAGGGGGCAAATAGTTTTTCACACCACTGTACATCAATACATATTTTTTTAATAAATTAGATTCAACCATAAACTCATTTATTTGGAATTCAAAACATCCACATATCCAAATGGCGACCCTGCAAAGACCAAATGCAGAAGGTGGCATGTATCTAACTAACTTTCAGTTTAATTACTGGGCAGCAAAAATACAAGCTAAAAAAAACTCAGACGTGGACACAAATAGACGAACATACAAAGGCTTGGTCTGTAATAGAAATAAAATCCTGAAGTACTTCTTTACATTCCTTTCATTGTAACCCAATAAGTATAAGTCATTGCCAATATACTAACTACTCAATTGTTCTTCACTCACTCAGAATATGGAAACAATGTAGGAAGCATTTTAAGATAAAGAAGCATTTAACTGTGGCACATCCTCACGAGAACCACCTTATACCATCGCAAACATATGCAGTTTTTAATGTCTGGATAACATTTCGGATTAAATCATTTAGAGATCTGTACATAGACTACGTCTTTGCATCCTACGAACAATTACATTCCAAATATAAATTTCCAGAAACACATTTCTTTCACTATCTTCAAATTAGAAACTTTGTTAAACAGAACCTGCCCAATTTTCCTCACCTCACACCTCCCTCTATGCTGGAAAAAATATTGCTCAGTCTTGAGGACTCTGACAGCATTTCTGTAATTTAAAAAAACTATTTTGCATTCCCTCCCTTTCAAAGATCCAAGAGTAGAGTGGGAAAAGGATCTCTCAGTCAACATCTCAGAAAAAGGAGTGAAAGGTAGCAATGCAGAGAATTCACGTGAGATCCAAATGCGTTAAGCATAGAATTATTCAACTTAAAATTATATATTGAGCACATCTGTCTCATTTAAAATTGTCTAAAATGTTTTCTGGTCAAGGTCCAACCTGTAAACATTGCAGTCGAGTTCCAGCTTCACTGGGCCACATGTTTTGGTTGGTGAGCACCAAACTAACATCATTCTGGACCAAAATCTTTAAATGCCTCTCAGACAGCATTGGTGTCACAATCCCTCCTAACCCACTAACAGCTGTGTCAGGTGGGCTCACAAAGGGGCTTAAAGTGGAGAAGGACAAACAAACAAACTGTAATCACCTTAACTTCACTATTTGCATGTAGACTTTTCTTGCTCAACTGGAAGAATCCTGACTCTCGTCTTTTAAGTCAGTAGGTAACTGATGTTATATCCTACTTGAAATTGAAAAAAATCAAATTCTCACTTAGAGGATCTGTACAGAACTTTATTAAAACCTGGCAGGATCTAATCAATAACATTTTAGAATAAGCTTTTTAACTGAATAAGCAGATTCTCTCATCTCTTTTTTTACTCTATTTAATTCATTTATTAATTTATCTATTTAATTATTTTTACTAGCTTAAGGTTTTATTCTGCTGGCCTAGCTCTCTTTCACATGGGTGGAGGTTGATTTGTTTTGATCCTAGGTTTGTAAAATTTGACTTATTTGTATGGAGTGTAATTTGATTTTAATAAAATCAATAAAATCTCAGAAAGATTCCCATCTTGACTGAGGGCACAGGTGTAGCGTAATCTAAACGCCCAGAGGCAATGTGCTGACTATCCATGGAATGGACTCGAGGTTTGTACTGAAGATGTCCTGGTGTGATATGTGAAGCTCAATCATTGAGGAGCTAATAAAACTCTACGCCACGCCTGAATCAATCAGAGCGTCTGTGACAGTCAGCATTATGAACCACACAAGGACATACAAGATGGTCTTTGTACAGAGTTTGACTACACATCCGCACCCTTCAGGCCCGATGTAGAGCTAATCCTTTAATCAGTGCTGCTAACTGCTGATTTGCTCAAATCCATAGGCCCAGAGTGGTCTTGGATTCACTTGGCCTAAAGGTAGGTCCTCTTTCCCATTTCCATGCTAATTTTCTCTCTGATAGACGTGTACCCACCTTTTGGGCTACCTTTACACCGCATTAAGTGTGTTACCAGTATTGTGGCTGGCTAACTCATTCATTATTTCAAAGCTTAACCCTCACCTAAACAACAGAATTAATGCCACGTCATCCTAATGAGCCACCATACCTAACATCCTCAACTCCACAATTTAAACATGTACTGGTTTTGATCCCTTATGACAAGCTAGTAGTCTGTTGGCCTCTACTTTCAAATGGACAGGTATACTAAATATTTTCCAAAATTCCTGAAAGAAACATAGCCAATGAAAAGCCTCACTGATTCTTAGTGTTGTTCTTAGTGTTGCCCATTGAAGAGGTTTTTGTTATCCAGCAGTGATATTAAAAACACTATTGTTTCCGATTGTTCAAATATATTTTAATTTGGGCTTCAAAGACCATGTGACATTGATTTAGAAAACCCTGACACTCATTAGGTTCTCCCGAATCTGAAGTTCATAATGGTGGCTAAAAATTGGAGCAGGAGCTGGATTTGCTGAGGTATTAACTGCGACCGTTAACTAATTCACTGTCCCTGCCAGTTATTCCAAAGATGCTTGCATTCCTCCTACTTGTTTCTTTACAGTTTTTATTTGCCCTTCATATCTTTCTTGTGTCTGAAAGTACTCCACATCTCAATTGTATCCAATGATATGTCCTGTCTCAGCAGAAAAACAGATAACTAATTTGTAGAGTAAATCAAAATATGCAAACAAATGGCAAAACAAAACAAAAAAATAATAATAAAACAAAGAGCCCAAACCCAGATGAGAGGCCAAAATCACAATCCAATAATATGCAGTAAGTCGACAAGACAAGAAACGTAATCACACGAGAAGTCAAAATATAAGGTAAGGTTTTATCTGCAGGTCACATAAGGCTCCGTGGAAATGGTGGACCGTTTATCTCGTCTGCTAATTTATTCAAGGTCACAACCCCAGAAACCATGCCCCTAGAAACGCAGAGTGTGACCCTGACAACAGTACACAAAATGGCTGCCATAACAAGAACAGGCTATAAAATCTGAAATTTCAACCCAAATCATGACACCCTTTGGGACTTTTTTAAAGCCCCCTTATATTTTAGACCCAAGATGACAGAAGGGGTACCAGCTTTTAATATCCTGTGCACTGCTGAACTTTGTGTCACTCCATTTTCAAAAATTATCCCCGCTTTGTTCAAACTAGAAGGAAGTGAAAGATCCCTGACCAGTTGAATTTGTGGAAAAACAGGAATCATGGTAAATCATTAATACTTATAAATTAATAAAATCAGTAACAGCAAATCTGGCAAATCACAGTCAAACAATGACTTGTATAAAAGACCTTCACTTCTTCTGAACACAAGACCCTCCATGAGAAATCCTTTAACCCTGGTACTTTGCGGACCGTATCTTATGTTTGTGTTTCATCAGAGGAGAGAACAAGATTGGAATTTTCTCTCGTGACTTGCAGGTCAATAATCTGTAAAGCTGTGTTGATGGATGGCAACTTTGAAGAGAAGAACTTAGTAACAAAATAGAAGACAACATCACAAAAGTGCAACACCAGTTACAACACCTGCCTTGGTCAATAACGGCCCCCCTTATATCTGGCTGTATAAACGACCCAATTGCTCTGGGCTTCTGTTCATAGCTCCGTAAATCTGCTGTTAGTTTGTTTTCCCGTTTTATGTCAATATCCCTTCTTCTCATCTTGAATTTGGCCTATTTTGTACTTTCCACTTGTAAAAAGGTTACATAGGCTGTCCAGTTTTCAATCATACCGTGAAGTTTAATTATTTTTTTCTTTTTACTTTAATCCTTTCTGTTTTAAATAATAGTTTACACTAATTACAGGAATCACGTGTCAGAATTGTAACCCAGCCACATGGGGTGTACAAACCAGTGTGATTCTTCATGCTGGTCTCAAGTCCAGATAAATGGGGAGGGTTACGGCAGGAAGGGCATCCGGTGTCAAATTTTGCCAGATCAGTATAACAACAACAATACAGATTTCCATACCGGATGGGTTTACACTGCCACCAGTTCTGTTAGCCACCAGGGAGCTGGCAGAAATTAGGCTACTGTTGGTCGATGGAGAAAAAGATGGGTGAAGACGTGTCAGGAGGAGAAGAGGAAGGTAAAGAGACTGGAATTGGGGGGGGGGGACTTTGTATGTTGGCTGTAGGATTGGTAAGGGGAAAGAGTTAGCAGATATGATGGAGAGAAGGAAGGTTGATATATTGTGTGTACAAGAGACTAAATGGAAGGGGAGTAAGGCCAGGTGGATCCGAGGGGGGTTCAAATTGTTCAATCATGGAGGAGAAATGGGGTAGTGAAGGAGCAGTATGTCAAGAGTGTTATGGAGTTGAAAGAGTGTCAGACAGAGTGATGTAGCTGGAAACTGAAGGTGTGATGATGAATGTTGTTAGTGGTACGCCACACAAGCTGAGTGTGTGATGGATGAGAAAGAAGATTTCTGGAGTGAGTTGGATGAAGTGGTGGAGAGTGTACCCAAGGGAGAGAGCCGTGTTTATTAGAAAAAGTACTCTTTGATTTAGTCTTAGTCTTCTGACAAAATTGCATTTTAGTTTTAGTCATAATTTAGTTATTTAATTATTGTTTGTTTTAGCTGGCAAACAATAAATTAATTTTACTTTCATTCAACTAAAAATAAAGTTAAAATCAGATGGATATCTTGTTTAACCTATGAATATGCACAGAGTATACAGCACCTCTAAACTCTTATCCTAACATGTACACTAATGAGCCAAACCACATGTAGTAATTCTAATGAACATAAAATAAAGAGGAGGTGTAGGATGGATTTACTCCACAAGCTCTTGGTCAGATAACGGCAGCTCTGCTCTAATCACAGTTTTCTGGCCTTCAACGTGCCTTAATTAAGCTGCTGTAAGGCTGGACTGAGCAGCACACTGAGGATACTTACACTTAAACAAACCCTTAAAAGCTGTTTTTGTAACAAAATTAAATTAAAAATGGTTTGTCAGAAGATCACTCTGATTTGAAACATTTACTAATGTAAGATTTATATTTAGATCATTAGTTTGTTAACAAAATAAGAGGAACATTTATCACTTGAGTCAATCCTACTTAGCCAGATTTACAGAAGTTACCCGTAGTCAATTCATCGTAACTGAGAGACTGCGTTACTTTCACTAACGTACCTTTCTAATTTATGACATCATCAGTGCTTTTTCCACGTTTTTCACATTTAGGGGTGTTGCTATTAAACATTAGTTTGCCGTGAAAGAACAAATGAATAACACAAATTTAGTGTTTGCGGATTCGTATTCAGCGATGAAGCAGTGCTGTTTCGTATTAATTTGGAAATGCACTTCAAGCACTGAAATCCTAAACACATTTTATGTTACTATTAACAAATGGAGCAGCTCATTTCATTGATGATTTAGATAAGCCAAACAACCACTTTGTGTGAAACTTGCCTCGGCTTATAATTACTATGACTGTTGTCACCACTGTCACTGTGCCCATAAGTGTAACTGTATGGTGCGAAGAGGTTTCACCTTCAACACTGAAATGTATCCACCAGTTACAAAATGAATGGACGTGCAGATGAAGATGTGCTCATTACAATCACAGAACGAATGTGAAGCTGCCATTTCTTTATCGGGATGGTGTAGGACACTGCATTGAAAGCAATTAATGCCACCGTCATTTCATCTGCTGGAAAAAATGTGTGACACTACAAACTAAACAAGATGAAAGTGGGGTTACATCAGGGATCTGCTCTGTGCCCTATTATATTTACGACGGTGGTGGACAGGTTGACAGAGGAGATTAGACAGGAGCCGGTAATGAGGCCAGCTATGTTTTATGGGTTGTAGACGGTGGCACTGACAAAAAAAAACAGGAGACACAGCTGGAGGTGGAAGACTTACAGTTGATAAGATTTGAAGTGGGTGTAATGAGGATGGACAGGATTAGAAATGAGGACATTAGAGGGTCAGGTCAGGTGGGCAGACAAAGTCAGAGAGGAGAGATTGCATTGGTCTGGACATGTGCAGAGGAGAGATGCTGAGTATATTGGGAGAAGGGTACTAAGGATAAAGCTGGCAGGGAAGAGGAGAAGAGGAAGGCCTAAGAGAAGGTTTATGGAGGTGGTGAGAGGGGACATGCAGGTGGTGGGTGTGACAGAGGAAGACACAGCGGACAGGAAGACATGGAAAAAGATGATCCACTGTGAAGAAGAAGATTATTATTATTATTATTACTATGGCTATTTGATTATGCTTATATCACGCTTGACACACTGTGTCTTGGTGTTGATGCTGTTCAGACTGATGTTCTCCATCATGATCACTGAGGCTTTTAAAAACTATAACGTAGGCATTGGCATCAGTTACCACACAAATGGAAAAATTATCAATATTAGAAGGCTTTACAAAATAAAGTAAGTTTAGGACAGAAACCATAAGACATCATAACTGTGGCATCAATGCTGGTTTAAATGCTGAGAAGCAGTGCAGTGGTGATAAGTTCTCTGATGCATGGACCGACTTTGGGCTTATCATCAACAATAAGAAGACTGAAGTAAACCATCAACCTGCACCAGAGACACCATAAGTTGAACTAAACTTCATAATCATTAGTCAAAGTCTCAGCGTGGAGAACAGGTTCATGTACCTTGGCAGCACACAGTCCCAGGGCACTGGCATTGATGATGAAGTAAACACCAGGACCACTAAAGCAAGTGTAGCCTCGGGCAGACTTCATGTAACATCTGAAGCAGAAGAGGCGTAAGCCCACCGATGAAGCTGAAGGTGTTTAGGGTTGTAGTGCTCCTCACTTTTCTTTACACCTGTAAGATGTGGAGGAGGTACTGAGAAATGCAACCAGATGGTTTATACAATGAAACTCACGCCGTACAGAATAATAGATTGTGTCTTGAAATGTGTGGTGAAATGAGTTACGGGGGTGTTGATGGTTTTAATTGTAAACCCCTTTAGTGTTTTATTGATTTTGGCACAACACGTTACAGATCTGGTGCAAGACACACACGTGAAAGTGTGCAGTGAGGTGAACTGATTACAAGTCATCAGCAGTGCAGGAATCAGAAGACACCAGCGGAGCATGAAGTGGAGTTAAAGGGAGTGGGGTTAGTGCATTGGGGTCTTTGGTCATATTTGGAGTAGCAAGAGTACAGTCTCTGGTTTGGAAAGTTAACAGAGAGGAGAACAAGTTGTGATGATTAACGGTTAATCTGAGGGTTCAGTTGAACTTTGCAGAAGATTAAAGTACAGCACCATTCTGTGTATATTTGTTATTGAAAAACGTTTTTGGCATTGAGAAATTCATAAATCAGTTATTTCAGCTTTACATTCTAAGCTGACATATTTTAAAATTGGACTCAATAAATTTGTGGAAACAATTTTCTTCATGTTGATAATTTGTGACAAAATGCTTTTCACAGGCTTTACTATCGAGTACATGGTAGGTATCATTTTTTTGGGCTGTTTTGAGAAATTTAAAAAATAACAAATAAATCAAGTACATATAGGTGGGTAGAAGTTTCAGATTTGTCTTCCTTGATGTATTTGGTGAACACATAACTCACCTAATAAATACCATTTTACAATCTGAATTCACTAATTTTGTACTTTATTAATCTGTCTTGAGTTACTGAAATTGCTTTATACCTCAAGTATTTTTTGTTGTTGCTTTGGAGATTAATTTGTCTTGACATTTCTGTCACACTGAGGGACAAATCAGACAGTAACTTCAATTCATCAGCCTACCCTTTCAATAACATGCCCTCTGAGGTAGATGGGAGCGTCTTCTGCCTCCTGAAGTCTCTGAGCAGCTCCTTGTTTGGCTTTACTGACATTACTGGTCAGATTGTGGCCCTGACACCACTGAGTCAGCAGACAGACCTCTTTTCACTAAGCTGTCTTGTCATCAGACCTGTGATGTTGGTGTCATCAGCAAATGTAATAATGGAGTTGGAGTCGCCTCTGGTCACACAGTCTTAGGTGAACAAAGAGTGCAGGACAGTGCTAAGTACACAACGCTGTTGTTATGGGATGGAGTCCTTAAATGGCAAAATGAGTGTCATGCCTCCAAAAAAAGCCCAAGAAGCCGGCCATACCATGAGTGTCCTGCCCAGAAGACGATCACCTCAGCTCAGCCAGTCCCCAGATGTTATCTGATGGCTTCAGACTGCAGAAATGGGAAGCTGGCAGAACAAAATTAAATGTCCAGAAATATCATAAAGCTCTACAAGAGGGAGGATAACCATCAGCACCCGACCCTGGGTATATTGAGGAGTTTGCTGGTTAAAAAAATGAAAAAAATTATAAAAAATGTGTAAAGTAACAAAATACTAAAAAAAAAAAAATAATAATGTTGTGTAACAGTTTCACTAATCATTATTCAGTCATGAGCTTCTGTATTTTAGCACTTTGTCTCATTTTTGAATGTTTGTCCTATTTTTCTATGTAAATGTTTTAAGTGATATAACTCTTTGATTTTTTTTGTAATCCTTTTGAAATTTTATATAATTTGTGTTTCTGTTACTTTGTATGGTAGTCAGACTAGCTGATGCTGCTGTTCAGATTACCCAAGGCGCCAATATGCCTCAAGCGTGTGCAGTGGTGTGAGACCCCCATGGTTCGTCTCGTTCAGCTATTTAAATATGTTTTAGCATTGTTTGGGTATGAATTAATAATAATAATTAATTATTAATAATCATTTCTTAATACTTTCCAAAATTGTGAACCTTTTTTGACTTAAATGTAATTTAAAAAATATAATAAATCTAATTTAGAAATGTAGGTCTTTTTTATATTGAGCCAGGTGTTTTATGGTGTCCTCTCCCTTTTTTCGTAGGCCGTGAGTCTTTCTCGTGGTATTCAGGCTTTGTTTGAAGTGTGCAGGCCTTAAATCATAACATGCTATTATTTGGGAGTTTTTCATCTCTACATCAAATTCTGGAAATGCTGACATCTGCAATTTAACCATAATGCTCTGAATTGTTTTTTCAATATGAACCCTTTTCTAAAAGGTTTTGACTATTAATTTCTTCTTTTTTAGTGTGGTTACAAGTGAGAGTAAAAGAAATAAATCACATATTATCGCATAGAATATGACAAAATAAAAACCTTGAACCTAAAATAACTGATAAACTTAAATATGAATATGGGATTTGATCTAAAAGGTCTGTACCTGATAATATAAATACATATAATTCGATTTTAATGTCTAACATTAGGGCCTCAAAGAATTTGTCCTGCAGAGATTTGTCCAGCGGTCCAGGAGAGATCTTTTAGTTTACGTACTCAAACTTTACTGATAAACAGACAATCATCATGTGAGGCTGTGAAAGGCAGAGGATGGTTTTGTTCTGTTTGTCTGAGTGTTGATGATGACTACCTCTTCATTAAAATCAGCCCTGTTAGCAGATAAGCCTCAGTGAAGAACGTCCTTCAACAACCACATGTCAGTGAATGTCCTACAAGGAAACACAAATATAACTGAAGGGATTTGGACACAGATATCAACAGCCTTTGAATCTTGCCGACTACTCTAATCCTGTTTCTTGGCTCCAATCACGTAAAGTATGAACTGAACCTTGAACCTCCACTACAATGGAGCATAGGGTGACCACGTGCCACTGGAACAACCGTCACATCACGCTTGTGAATTTCATGTGCTCTTCCATATAACTCCACAACACAATAGTAAAAATATACAAGTAACATGTCAGCACTTACAGCAGATACTCCTGGTCAAAACGAGCACTGGCATACGTATGTGCTATGAAACACCTGGTGATTCTGGATGGCACTGGCTGAGTGGGTCACACCATCACAAATCTCACAACATTGGATAGCGGAGACTGAGACGATTCCATCAACACCAAATAAGGCCTCATGTTTGAACAACAGGCCTGCCGTGACTTTATATAAAGAAGTCCATCTCACCAGTCAAGTGGGAATTTTTGTGTGTTGTTGCATAAAATATCATAAAGCAACAGTGAATACAAACAACTTATATATCAACATTTACAGCAGATTGTTCTGAATAACACAAGCCTAAGCACATCACTGTGTGATTCAGTGTTCGTGAAATATTCACTTTTAAACATCATGTGCCCACAGGAGACTGGCATCAAGCAGCTGCCATTTCCAGGTGGGTTACTGTGGCTCAGTGGGTCGAGCCCTGGAAAGCTTTATACCATTTGATATCTGTGACTGAGACGTCTCCAATGATATATGACATGGCCACGTTTGGAAAATGAAGGTTAGAACATTTTATTGTTAGTGTTTGTCTGTGTTTGTGTATCTATGAAACATGTATG
This sequence comes from Polypterus senegalus, assembly GCF_016835505.1. Lineage (NCBI taxonomy): Eukaryota > Metazoa > Chordata > Cladistia > Polypteriformes > Polypteridae > Polypterus > Polypterus senegalus. The sequence continues at coordinate 230,047,012 of NC_053157.1, read as the reverse complement.
TGTGTGTCTGTGTGTGTACGGGAGAAATTATTTATTTTTGATATTAATATTTTATATTATTTTATATACATTTTGCATTATTTACATTTATATTGTGGGCATCCCTCCCTGAAAAGGTTCTGAATGTGAGAGGGCTGCCCGTGGTGCCAAATGCTGTAACATTTTATTTCTTTGTGTTATCAACATGAAGCTTTTCACAGGTACAGTTGACATGTCTGGGAACACAGCAGAGGTGACAAATCTGACCTGTCATTGCTTGAATTTGAAATATACTGCATTTTATAACTAAAAATACAGAAAAATCACAGGGTCCGTCTAAGGTTTATTTTTTTTATTTATTTTTTTGTATTTTGCCATCAGTGTTTGAGTAAAGTTGAAATTTGACCCAAACACAAATTCTATATCTGAGAAGTTATCTGTGAAGTTTTAGTGAAAAATCACCGTCCTTCCTTTATATTGTCAGGGATGCCAGGGGCCATGACCCGGCTGGGACGCCAGGAGGGACCGGAAGAGGGTCAGAGCCCTGCCTGGATCACGTGGGGTTTGCCTTCCGGGTTGCTTTGGGGCCACGGGTCAAGGGCATGGAAGCCTTTCCCTGTAGGGGCCCGTGGTCACCGCCAGGAGGCGCCCCGATGTCTTGGAGACTTGTTGCGGAAGTGCTGGGGGGAAGATTTATGACGGCGCCCGGAGAGCAGCCGGGAGGACAGCCGGCATTTCCGCCACGCTGGGGCGTGCCCAACGGAGGAATGCCGGGAACACTTGGGGCTCATCCGGGTCCTCTATAAAAGGGGCCGTCTCCATTCATTCAAGGCTAGAGTCGGGTGGAAGGAGGACGAAGCAAGAGGAGTGTGGAGGCGGCCCGAAGAAAAGGCATTGTGGCCAGGACTTTGGATTTGGGGTTTGTGCACGTGACTGGGTCTGTGTGACCAAATGGACTGGGGTCTTTGTGACTGTAATTATTCTTGTATATAGTCTAAATAAACGTGTGGTGGTTTGAAAGCAACATGTCTGCCTGTCTGTGTCCGGGCCAAGTTCACAATATACCGGATAATAAGGCTTTATTATGGTTCTCTCCTGTCAGGAGGAAATTACTGAAAATGACCTCAGGGTGTAAACGACCAACAAAGATGTTCATGGCAAGAAAAAATAAATCAAGTAGATAATCAGAGAGTGAGAGTCAGTCAAGAAAACAAAGAGGCAGGCAGGCTTTTATTTTTCTTGCACTTGTCTTTATTTAACTTTAGAAGACATTCTTTTAATTCTTCATTTTTGAAAATATTTGGTCTGGGAGGGTCCTATTGGGCTATAAGAGAAACAGACAATTAATACAATTTGTAGAAAAAGGTCAAAATCCTGAACATTTAATAGGAGACTTTAGAGAATCTGATGTGAGTTCAGTGACGTTGTGAATTAATAAAAAGAGACGAGAGAGAAGGCCCTGCTGCAGTGAGCCATCAAAGAGCGGGTGAATGAATCAAACACAGGTGGAGGAGTAAGAAACCTTTCCTTTAATACTAACTAACTTTAAACAGAACTATAATAAAACAAGTTTTCAAGAATGGGACATTCTGTCTCCTTAAACTCATGACACTCCTGTGAGATCCACAAATGTTTCTCTGCCTACAAACAAGTCAGTCAGCCCTCCATCCAGAAAAACAATCACCTCTGTAGGCCAAACATGCTTACCGACTTATTGAGGACGAGAAAAATCATCTTCAATGTCCTCCTCTTCAAAATACTGATCCTCCTCCAAATCCTCCTGCACAACCTCCTTTTCCAATTGATGCTACTCCAGATGATCCTAATGCAAATGATCCTCCTCCATATGATCCTACTCCTCCTCTAATTCCTCCTCCTGCTCCAAATCCACTTCCTGCATTCTGACTGTAAGGATTAAATGAAGATGACAAGTCAATATTTCCATCCCTTTCTTTTTCTTCTGTTCATGGATGAGATGCTTTCTACTTGTAGGACAGCTGGCACAGTAAACAGTTACATTTTGCTGTCATCTCATAATGCAGCACATTATGCAGGTCAGGACCTTATAATTAAATAAATAAATACATAAATAAATAAAATAAATAAATAAATAAATAAAGTGAGTTATGGCCACCCTAGAGTCCTTCCTCCTATAGCCAAGTGCAACTTTGTGTGTGAAGCTCATTGAAACAGCAGGATGCCATGAAAGCCTCCTTCATTTACATATCAATGAGTGGGCTGCTATGTCCGTATTAGGATGAAGGCTCAGGGGGTCTCTATGAGTGAACTGAACACTGTGGCCCACCACACACACACACACACACACACACACACATATGCGTCGTGGACTTCAGCTGCTTATCTGCCCTCTAATTCTCATCCTGTGTGTCTGAAGGTTTAAAGAGAGCAACTGAAGAATAACAAAGGTCCCTTTTTATTATCAATTTCTTCTCATTATAAATGTAGGCAACACAAATAATGAGAGGAATTTACTTTTGACAAAATGCCAACCTTGGATTGAACATCTGAACACTCACCAAATTCAAGGCACAGATAACCATTTAAAGCTTAAGACCCTCCTGCCCTGAGACCACTGCTATGGAGCTTTGTAGACATTTAATGAAAAAGAAAAATATAAAACAGATGATAACAAGTAGACGAATAAGAGAGTGAGGCAGACACGGCTTATATCAACACACAAACTGATTCAGAGGATGTGAAGAAAGACAACTGTAAACACAATTCACTACTTGTAAGAGACCACCAGGGCTAACGATAAGAGAAAACAAAGTGGACGACATCTTAAAGTGTTCAATCAGCTCCTGAAATGTTCACAGTCAGAAGTCATTAAAGTGCACTGGAGACACCAAGCAGGGTTTGTACAAAGGTGACGCCACATCAGGACAAATAAGGACAGTGACCACATATCAGAAATCAAATGCCGATGGTCATTTGTGACATTTAAATTTGAAAAGGAAACTTCACTAAATAGAGTGACATAGAGAGGGCTGGCAAATGAAAGCTTGATAACCCCATGATCACCACTTAGTGCCCTTGGACCAAATCCAGCTAATTTTCTTTGCCCAAAGCTGACTTCTAATGCATTGTTTCCCTGAGAAAATCTGTGGTCCCTGTCTGCTTTAAAAGACAAACGATTAATCCTGTGGCAAAGAAAAAAAAAATTAGATATTCAGTATGACTCCACACTGGTAGCACTCAGTCCAGTTGTGATAAAATGCTCAGGCAGAGTGGTGCTGGGACCAGTGGCAGTTTTTGATATGGGCGACATAGGTCTTTGCCCAGGGCGGCATCGTGGTGGGGGCGGCATGTAGGGTATCAGCACAGGGAGGAGGGGGTGGTGGGGATTCTCTGGCTGGCAGGCGTGGCCTCTAATAACCAGCTTACAAAATAAAACAAAATAAAAACAAACACAAAAGCACCAGACATTATGATATAGACTTAGAATTTGCACAGATGTGTGCTTCCAAATAAAGCACATTTCATTCATAATATTGTCAATCCAAGCCCATTATGTCACAATTCATTTTTCTTGAGTTGTGCAAAATCGCTGAAATCATTAGATGGGCGCTCCTTGCGTGAACAGCATAGAGCAGAATACAGCAAACTGGAAGAATAAATCCTCCTGCGTGAAGCTGACGCCAGGTCAATGCGTGTGATCTCTCTATTCTTTATCACAGGTTAGTAAATTCGCCATAACTGGTGTGCATATTACAGGCTTTAAAACGGTAAACTGTCATCAATGAGATTTTGAACATGTTGATAAAATGATTTGAGTTAGTAAGAGTTTTTTTGTATGGATATATATGTTTGTGTGCTAACTTACTAATGCAAATGACTCACATAGTGAAGAGTGGTAGGCAAGGAAAGTTAACCCAAAATAATAAACTGACTGCAGCTCTGAGAGAAAAGGTTTATGTAGTTGTTAGTGACCTGGTGAACTGAGGACTGCAGATGGTACTAAAGTGAAAATTCTTTACACTATAACAAAATATTTTGGTGCAGTATAAATCCATTCATCCATCCATTTTCCAACCCGCTGAATCCGAACACAGGGTCACGGGGGTCTGCTGGAGCCAATCTCAGCCAACACAGGGCACAAGGCAGGACACAAACCCCAGGCAGGGTGCCAAACCACTGCAGGACACACACAACACACACCCACACACCAAGCACACATTAGGGCCAATTTAGAATCGCCAGTCCATCTAACCTGCATGTCTTTGGACTGTGGGAGGAAACCCACGCAGACACGGGGAGAACATGCAAACTCCACGTAGGGAGGACCCGGGAAACGAACCTGGGTCTTCTAACTGTGAGGCAGCAGCACTACCCACTGCACCACCGTGCCGCCCACAGTATAAATGTAAAATTTGATTTTGTCTCTGTTAGACATTACATTTCCAATAGTTTGTTTTATTGCACTTTATTATTTCATTGTTTATTAGAACACCGGTTGGGGGCGCCAGAGGGGTGTTTGCCCAGGGCACCAAACAGGCTAGAACCGCCCCTGTCTGTGACATATTAAATAGAATATGCCAAGTTATCCTGACCAACCCCTGTTTGCTTATCATCACACCTGCTCCACAGTAAATGCCATATACCGTGCACTTCATACCACCCTGGCACATGTGAATAACACAAACTGCAAAGTAAAAGTCCTGTTCACAGACTACAGCTCAGCACTTAATACTGTTGGACAAGCAAACCAGATCACAAAACTCAATTTAGGACTCCATGACACTGCAATTAGGGTTTGGACTTCCTAATCAACAGGCCTCACCATATTAGATTAGCAGATTGACATCCTCCTTTCTGACTTATAGCACTAACTCTCCATGATGTGGTGTGCTGAGGCCACTGCTATGTTTGAAGTTGATGAAATTTCCTGGTTACTAAACCATTTTAGGCAGATCACCATCAATGATGAGAGGTCTGCCTGCTGACTCAGTGGTATCAGTTCAGTAACCTCACACTAAATGTTAGTAAACCAGGAGCAGGGCAGAGACTTCAGGAAGAAGAAAGAAGGCCACACTGACTTTGACATCGGGCAGGATGTTGTTGAGAGGGTCTCAGAGTGACCATCACTGACAAACTGAGGTGGGCACAACATATTTCATCCCTTGTCCAGAAGGCTCACTGTTGCCTCTTCTTCCTCAGATGTCTGACCAGATCTTATTTTTCTCCATCTGCTCTCCTAAACTTTTACAGGTGCCCAGTGGAGTCGACGCTCAATGGCTGCACCACATCCTGACATGACACCTGCACAGCTCAAGAGTGTAAAGCCTTGCAGAGGGCACTGAAGGTGGCACAGAACATCAATGGCACCCAGCTGAGCTGCCTTATCTCAGGACGTACACAACACTCGCTGTCTTAGAAAGTCAAACAGGATCATTAAAGTCCTCAGCCATCCTGCACAGCTGCTTTTCCTGCTCATCCCTTCAGAGCCTTTGACACTCGCACACCTTATCTAGTGAGTCACTTGTGAAGTTTCAGATTTGCATTTTATCTGTGAATTTGTCACAACGCTCTGTGCTGCACCAGTGAAGAGCGCAAAACAAAAATCAACTGAATTGATTTGAGCTGAACTGGGAGATTCAGGGACAGTTTTTACCCACAGGCCGTAAAGTTGATGAACAGTCAATCATAAGAGCAACAATTGTATGAATATGCATTGCATATATGTATATATTTTGTACTATTTAATTATTTGAACTTGTATTGCATTGAATTAGAATTGCCTTATACTATTTACACATGACAATAAAACTAACTTGATTTGACACGATTACGGTCATTTTAAAGATGAGATGTCTCTAAAATCAGACACAGGCCGAGAGATTGAAAGGGCAGCTGCTGAATTCAGGATAACAAGGCACATAAAGTTTGAAAGAGAATTCATAATGAAATCCGATCATTCACTCCACCTTTCATAGTCTGTGCTTTACTTTTCACTACAACATCATTTTATAATCACAGCGTTTGTGTTAAGCACAAATAGTTCAAAAGAGACACTTAAAGTTAAAAGAGCAGCTGGTCAGAGACCTTAAAACCTCCAAAATATCCGACATAAACGCAGTGTTTGTGTTGTTTGTCGATTCATTGATGGCTACGGATACAAAATCAGCCCTGCTGACTCCATCTATAACCTGACTTTGGATTTCCTCTGCCAATACGTGAATTCAACATGCAGTAATCTGTTTCATGTCTTCATTAAACTTTATCCATTAATTTATCACTCGCTAGCTCCAGTAAATGCCTACAACAGACTCTTTGAGTTCCACCATTCAGTAAAGACTTTATTATTCTTAGCCAATATTCATGTAACATGGAGGGAAGAGCTTGTTGCTCAGTGTTGGTGAGTCAGTGAATGGCTGGTTATTTTCCTGTCTTGACCACAACTCACTTCTAGATCTCGATTTTCCTGCACTGGGCCTACAACTGTGGTGGATAAAAGAAGATTTCTGCTCCAAAACAAAATGGACACGGAGCTCTGTGAACACAGTCGAGGACAAAGGATGTGCCCCCTGTTGTGTGTGCCATTGTGTGAACGGCACTGCTCTCTGCTCCTCTTTGAACACGTCCATGTTTTGTTGTCTGATGCCTGAACAGTTGATGTGCACAGTCGCACAGGACACACAGACACAACATCAGGAGGCACACAGTCACAGACTTGCATATTTGTATAAAAATGACTGCCAACAAAATTTATGTCATACAGAACGGACATGCAAAGTATCAAGATTCTCCACACTCTCTTAGTTTTAAGGGAGGAAAACATTTTTGTTAATTTTAGGAGTTTAGCTCTACTTTAGTTTAAATTAGAGATGACAAGTGAATAAATTGTGATGAGCTTCTCACAAACCAGAGTGATGAAGGAAGGAACTGATATAAATTATTGAGTGGCACATTCTCCATTCTACTCACAAAGACTTTAAGGGAAATGCTTCCTCATCCGAGTCACAATTCTGAAAAGAAAGCACAAAAACACATTGCGACATTAGTAACCGATTAATCGATTTCACATAACCCACTGACAAGAAATTTACAAATATAAATGAAGAAAAAGAAAAGAAAGTTGTTTTGTAAACATTTTTCAGTACAAATGTCGAAGGTCAGAACTCACAGCCATTGGCAGAGAGCACAGGCACAGCAGAACCAGCAAGGTGGCGAATCTCATGGTGGGGCTGACACCAAGACGTATGTTCTGATCAACAGTAACACCTACTTATATAGCACATCAGGTGAGGTGGGACACATCTACAGGGTGGGGATGAGGACAACTGGGGAGGAAAGACAATTAAAATCAGATCTTGTTTCACTTGGAAGAAGAACAAGAAGAAAGCTCAGTCAAATCGTAAACCACAAAGGAGAGGTCAACAACTCTGCACAGATTTTCCATTCAGAGAAAACTCTACTCTACTACTTTTTGCGTCAGAGTATCATGTGATTTTTATGTTTCAGATGCATTCTGTTGTAAAAGTAAAAGCATGAAACCTAAACTTAAACCTAATCCTAACCCTAACCAATATATCTCATATGTCGTGTGATGGCGAGCTCAGATACTGTGATATTCAGGTACTGTGGAGAAACAGCTTACACCTCTTACTTTAGATGCTGTGTTAATGCTGGATGAGTTTCATCAGACTGAGTGATAAAGCAGGAGGAGGACTGCAGATTTTTGTGAACGTGCAGTAATGACAAAGGGAGTTCAGTATAATTAAAGCTAAATGTGTGATCCAGGCATTGAGTTGTGCACTGAATTCATCCACTTTACTGCTCAGGAAAGTGTGGTACTGAAAAATTGTCACCAAGAGGCTTTTTACCTGAAAATGAAGGCTATTAGGACTCAGGATAGGCAAACAGAGTTTTAAAGCTTTATTGCAATTAAACAACAATAATAACAAAATGGACTCAACCTGATTCGGGCAAACTATTCGAGCCCTGAACAGTTGAAAACTAAAAACTTATATAGTAACTAGGCTGACCCGCCTTTTAAGACAACCGACTCTAAGTTGACCACTTCTTAAGGCAATTCAATAAGTAGATCAATTTGATATTTTATACAAACTCATTAATTTGGTTATATTGCATTTGAGCATTACTTTAATACTTGTAGTTTCTGTTATTTTTGTGATGAAATTTAAACTTTTTTTCTATATTGAAAAAAATAATGTGTCTGCCATCCTTGAGAAGTTGGACTACCTGTGCCAGCTCTGTAGGGTCCAGTTATGGCCTCATGCTACCAGTAGTGACACTGACTGTATCCAAATGCAAAACGAGTGACAAAACAGATGAGGAGGGAAAAATGTCAGTGGCCTCCCTCCACCTGTTAAACCATTCATTTCTGTTTTGGGGGTCGTCTCATTGTTGCTCCCCGTGCACCAAAGTAGTCTGAAACTGATTATCAAGCCCTCTGCTACTTCACTGACCAGATCAAAAGCCCAGAAGTTTCACTGACATGATGCTATACTCGGATTAAAAAGGGTTCCTTTCATTTCTTGATCAGTATATTTTAATGTAATATTGTGCAAGTCACTACATAAATTACTGAAATACACTCAGTGATAGTTTTCGATAGCCCCACACTTCAGTCCTTCACAAATGCAGTAGTTTACAAACATCATATTTTAATTTCTCTTTCAGAAGTATGAAATATAATTGTGTTGAATTTCAACTTATGATGACATTTTTGCTACGTATGTACTATTGAGGAACTTTTTTTTAATCAGATGGTCACTTTATTTTAACAAGCAATGTAAATAACCTGTTTACTCTTCACCCTCAGATCACATTCTATTTGTTTATCAAGCAGAACTGAATATTTTCATTATCTACACAATATTCTAATAAGTGTACAGTTCACTCAGTGAGACACACAAACACACTCACAATGCATACACACTACGGGTGCCGTCATTGGTTCCCCTGTGGATTGGACTGTTGAATCGACACAATGGCTGTACATGCTGGGGTCTTTGGCACATGTCGTCCCAGTAGCATGTGAGGTGTCACCAATGGTTTACCCTGCTCCTCTCCTTCTCCCTGTTCCAGTCTGTTACAGTCCATTATCATTTCTAGGATTTAGTATAAATGTATGTGCGTTTTTCCTTTGAGTACTGGCCATACTCAAATGGAAGAAAGTTCTTTTAGTAATTTTTAAATAACAATAAAAAAACATTCTCTAGGATAGCAAGAAAGCTGGTGATGAGCAGTGACTTCCAGTCCAGGTGGTGTTCTGTATCAAGATATGCTGTACAAAGGGGGTTAACTAACAAAGAGAAGCTGTAAGAAGCATTTCAGGATGAAATCAGTGAAAAAGTGTCCTTAAACAACTAGCCTTAACAGGAGGTTATGGGTAAAAGAAATCAATATTATTAAGCATAGCTACATTTTCTATATCAAAGTATTTTCTTTAAAGCACTGCATGTAATGGTGTGATGCACTAACTACCCTGACAGTGTTGTTTAATGAAAAGATGATTTTAAATT